>NC_050186.1:27644191-27819191 GCF_008315115.2 Sander lucioperca | reverse complement strand
GAATAGAAAGGAAAAGAAGAGAAGAGAAAGAAAACAGTAAAAAAAAAAAAAAGGACAGCAAAGATATAAAGAAGGTGAAGCTGGGCGCACACCTGGAGTCGGATCTCAGCTGGCAAGCCGCGACTTCACCACCCTGGCGCTAAAACACGTAACGAGGAGGGTAAATAAATATACAGTATACGTGTGACGTGAATATGGAGGAGGAGAAGTGTATATGAGCGCGCTGTGCAGCAAATTAGCCCTGAGCTCGTTTTTAAAGGCTGAAAATGAGTCCGCTGGCAGCAAAGTTCAGCCAGCGACAGACAGAGCCAAGTGTGTAATGAGGTGAAAGAGAGAGAAGCACACACACACACACACACACACACACACACACACACACACTCTCTCAGACAGAAGTTGTTCCTTACTCCCACATGCGTACACACACACACACACACACACACACACACTTACACACAGCGAGTTGAGGGTGTGCAGAGGCTGTAAATAGAGGGTATTAAAATGTTTTTGGCAGCAAACTCTTCAAACTCTGTAGCAGAGCTGTGGTTTCCTCCTCTCGCGCTCTCTCTCAATTTCAAAATAATTATGAACAGCGAGGATTTATATTATAGTCATAGTATATTATGTTTATGTTCATATTACTTTTATACATTTTAAACTCACTTTCTCCCTCCTTCAGACTGGTTTTATCTCTCTAGAGCAGGTCGGGTGATTTTATTTTTATTTTATTACACATTCCGATCGGTGAATTTATATATTACGGATTTAATTCAAAGGGCTAGTTCACCTAAATTAGACCAAGCACTAAACATGTTCAACTGAACCTAAATAATGAGTTGAGGTATCATCCAAAATGGTCGTAATGTCCTCGGATGCTCGGCTGACTTGTCCTAGTGTGCCGTTCTTTTTAGACAGTGAACTGGAAATCAAAGCACTTTAACGTTAGGAGGAAATGGTGCGATATGTGTGCCAATGAAATATCAAGCACTGTGAAGTGTGTGATGTCACCAACGTCTCCGTGTTTTCCAACAGAGCCATTCAAACTACTGAAGAGCTCAGACAAAACAGCACCGGCAGACATTTCTCACGTGAAATAGGCAAAACTGGTCCTTTTTTATGATCTGAATTTTACTCGTTTTAAGAGATAGTTAACCATAACATTTAGCATTTACAGAATGAATGAATGAATTTATTGGTCGTAACCAAAGGGTAGGTCGGAAGCTTCAGCTTATATAAAGCCCCCCCTTGTCACATTTTTAAAATAACAAACTCATTTTCAAGGGAATAAAATTGACAAGACAAAAAAGATAAAAGAAGTTATACGGAAAGAAAAAAACAAAAAAGCAAGTCAAAACATGCCTACATCTACCTACGTACATACATACCTACATACATACATAATATACATAGACTGGGCCATAAGCATAAAAACAAACTACATATTTGTTAAAACTGATAATGATAATGGTGACCATAATATTAGCAACAATAATGATGATAATTATCATAAATGAACTTATATAGCACCACAAGAAAAAAGAAAGAAAATGAGAGAAACAATTAAAAAAGGTTATGCTATTTTGGGTGTGTTATAGTAGGGTAATAGGATTTTAGGGTGTCACTGGTTTGTAGATTTGAGAGCAGCTCCTCCATTTCCTTCGTGCAATGCATTGTGGGATAAAACAAGCCAATTTAGTCTGCATTCTGACATCTTTGGGTTTACTTCATGTTGTCACTTCTCCAGAGTGAACACCCTTCAGACTTAAAAATCCGCCTGGAGTTAGAATGTAGTCTGGCACTGGGACACAGCTACGGAGAAAGCCAGGAAGTAACATGGAGGACTTTTACAAACTGAGGGAGGGAGAGAGAAAAGCTGCATTGATTAATCTTTAGCCAGAAACCAGATTAGATCAGAGAAATTAGGACCCAGACTAGGACTTCAAAGTGCTCATATTATGCTCATTTTCAGGTTCATAATTGTATTTAGAGGTTGTACCAGAATAGGTTTACGTGGTTTAATTTTCAAAAAACACCATATATTTGTTGTACTGCACATTGCTGCAGCTCCTCTTTTCACCCTGTGTGTTGAGCTCTCTGTTTTAGCTACAAAGTGAGGCATCTCACTTCTGTTCCATCTTTGTTGGGAGTCGCACATGCTCAGTAGCTAGGTCAGGACTACTAGCCAGTCAGAAGCAGAGTATGAGGGCTTGCCACACTAGCAGCTAGGCGAGCATTATAACGTGTATTACAAAGTGATGCACGTTCGTCACAGAAGTAAAGGCCGGACTAAAATAGAGCTGTTTGGAGCAGTTTGTGAACAGTGTTTTCTATTCGAGATGGTAATCTATACCTATAACGTGCAGAATACTAAAAATACCACAATAAAGGAAAGGGGAAAAGCCAAAAAGCATAATATGAATATTGAGCGTCTTTTTTCCTCCAAGTCTCCACCGGTGTCAGTTTGTGTTTGACACTGTTCAATCAGACTTTCAGAGGCACAAAGTCACTTTTCACAGTTTAAAGCCTTGTTAAATGGAGCTATTTATTCACAAACACACAGCAATTTTATTGAAAGACACACACACACACACACACACACACATACACACACACACACAAAACACAGTCCGTCACAAAATGCCTCCAGTCAGGCAGACGGAGATTCAAAATGGCCGACAGTTGTTTTGTGTGTGTGTGTGTGTGTGTGTGTGTGTGTGTGTGTGTGTGTGTGTGTGTGTGTGTGTGTGTGTGTGTGTGTGTGTGTGTGTGTGTGTGTGGAACAGAGCGAAGTGTTTTGTGTTGACTGAGAAGTTGGCAGCGTCCCAGTGACGGATCCATACAGACGTCAAATAAAGACGGCTGTGTTCAGCTGCCGAGAGAGGCAGACAGAGGCTCCGGGGGCTTTACATTGGCTTCACAACTCTCCCAAAGCCGCCATCTTGGAGGTCGACTGGACAATTAGCTGTGTTCAGACAGACCTGATGTTGCATTCACACTACGTCGGCAGAATGGGAAGACCGGGAAACCCTTATATGCTCCTTTGAACCATCACTTGCCTAAATTAGCTGTTTCATCCAAGTAATTAGGCAGTTTTATAAATTAGTTGTATTCCTATTTGTGACACCCATACAGTATGTTGATCCTTTTTAATATGATGAATTGATTGTATTAGTGGTGTTATTAGGTTGTATTTAGATGTAGCTGACAGTGATGGAGGCTTTGCAGCAATTTTCCACCATTTGGTGGCACTTATGTTTTTAGAATTTATTGATATGTCCGACTTGGAATTGTAACTACTGTAGGAGGCTGATTTAAACTTTTTCACAACTGGATGCTCATTATAACGGTTTATAAGATATGGCATGAACGTAACATAATGTTCATATAATTAACCAATTTAATAAGGTGGACTTTTGAAATGAACCTAGAAGTGTGAATAGAGTAGAAAATTCCAACCTTCACAACCTTCAACACTTTGTATTGTATAACATTAGGTATTATGTCATTTAAATTAGGTTTATTGACCATGAATAAAAAAAAAAAAACATTATAAAGTGACAAAAATGTTTTAAAAAAGCGCCAAAAGCATCGAATCAAAGTGACAAAAATGTATGAAAAAAAAGTTCATGGTCGACAGGAAAACAACACAAGGTTTAAAAAAAAATCTAAGGGGAAACATTATTAAAAACAGTTTGAGAACCACTGTAAATCTAACCTCTCCCCCCCTCCCCCTGCAGCCCTGTCCGGAGGCCTTCAGGGCCAGAGCACCTCCTCCGTCAGCTCGGAGATCAAGTCGGAGGATGAGGGGGACGAGAACCTCCTGCAGGACCCCAAGTCCCTGGACCCCAAGAAGGAGGACGGCGACAGCAAGGACCTGAAATCAATTGAGAGGTTAAGATCTAGGTACCACCCCGCAGACACTCGCTTCCATCAAACCCCTCCGCTCGGCTGGGACACGCATTGTCCCCAAAAAAACCACATGCTCAGAGACCTTCCTTGTTCAAAATGTCGTTGATTAACAAAGCTCTCCAGGAGGACAGAATCTATTCAAGATGTTGAATTGGATTTTGTACAAACAATCTGTGGCTCTTTTTCCTCTCATTTTATTTCCGTGGCGTAGGACAGGAATAATAAACCAGGAAATGTGGCAATTTTCTGTCAGTTTTTCATGCCAATCTAGAGAGATTGACATGAAAAACCACTTGATCATGAGGCAGTACTTTCACTTCTAACTAGTTCTAGTATTTTTACATTGTGGTATATATATATATTCATAATCGATTAATCTGCCAAATATTTTTTCAATTAATCGTTTGGTCTATAAAATGTCAAAAAATAGGGAAACATTACAATACAAATCTCCATATCTGAGAGGCTGAAAACAGTATGTTAGTTGGAGATTATTTTTTTCTAGCGATCGACCAATCGATTAGTCGACTAATCAATGCCGCTCCAATAAATATTTCTTCCACCACTAGCCGGCAACCAAAAACCAGTGTTCAGCTGAGGTCGATCACTATTTTAAGAGAAAAGCTAAGATAAACATTATTTTGTTATTTTTGGAGAGAAAGGACACAAGGAAGGACTTTAAGCTGTGGGTGTTTTGGGAACCAGGCTTTGGACTTTGATGAAGTACGGTGGCCCGACAGGGGCAAACGCACTGCAACTTAATGAAAACACACGCAAATAGACAAAACACAAGCGAATTAAGAAAACATCTTCATAAATTTGCCAACACATGCGCAGCATTTAGCAAACACGCTGCAAATACAGAAACGATGCAAAAAGAAAAGCACACAAACTCCAAAAACAGAAACGATGCAAAAAGAAAAGCACACAATCCCCAAAAACAAATGCAACAAAAAAAACACTGCATCCAGATTACACAACGGAAGTTGTCCAGGCCTCTAGGGGGAGCGCTAACTGGAACAGCTTGATTTTCGACCCCACTGAGAGCGAGAGAGAGAGAGAGAGAGAGAGAGAGAGAGAGAGAGAGAGAGAGAGAGAGAGACGAGGCACGTTCAATCTCAGAACGGTGTGCACCATTGGGGAAACGGTGTGCACTGTTTGAGATCATAGACTGTAAATATTAAGTCTATGTTTGAGACATGTTTTCTCTCATTTGGTGGGTGTGTCTCTAGTTTATTGGCTTAAGTCACAGGTGATACCCAATCAGCAGAGACGTGACTGTAAACTAACTAATAAAAAGGCAGAGCGCTCTCTCTTAGTGGGGTCGAAAATCAAGCTGTTCCACTTAGCCCTAGAGAACTTCTGTTGTGTATTCTGGATGCAGCGTTTTTGATGCATTTGTTTTCAGGGATTGTGTGCTTTTCTTTTTGCATCGTTTGTGTATTTGCAGCGCGTTTGTATATTTGGTTGTGTTGTGTGTATTTGCAGCACGTTTGCTAAATGCTGCGCATGTGTTGTCAAATTAATGAAGAGGTTTTGTTAATTTGCTTGTGTTTTGTCTATTTGCGTGTGTTTCGTTAAGTTGCAGTGCGTTTGCCCCTGTCGGCCACCGTAATGAAGTGACCAAGTGTGATGAGAATAAGCTAAATCCATCAATTATTACAGAGACTTTTTTGAAATGATGATGCAAATGGTTTGAATGATGATGATAGAAAACAGATGAAAACTGTTGCCCATGTTACAGGCTTTGGGAACGTATCGTCACGTGATCCAGCAAACGTTTTGACCAACAAGGTGACAATATCGGCCGTTTATTTTTACCCTCTAATACGATCCATGGGAGCGTTTCATAAATTGAAACTATTGGCAAAAATGCGATCTTATATCTAAACCAGAGAACCTAACTGTCGCAGTTTTAAACACGACTTCACTTTAACGCTGTGAAGTGGTCACAGTTTGGTTATGTTATTGGTTATCGTGATTTGGGTCAAATCAAACACTACTTTACTTTGTGACCCTAGTGTGGCCTGCCCATGTTTGCCTTGTCTTTTAACTTTAGGTAGTCTATATCAACGACGTTTTATTTCCGGGATTGTTCAGGTGCCGCCGGAAATTCCGCTGGATGTCCCTAATTCTCGTCCGGATGTCCGTCACCTTCCACTTTCTTTGTGTTGGAATTCTAAACTCTGGTGGATTTCTGAGTACTATGGTTAACTGCTCCTCAGATCTCTGCAGGGTAAATCCAGACAGTTAGCTAGACTATCTGTCCAATCTGAGTTTTCTGTTGCACGACTAAAACAACTTTTGAGAGTACACGTTCCACCAAAACATAAAAAATAGTTCCTCCCCGAGGCTATTTTGCAGAGGCACCGTTGCTCCGTCCGGCGCTTAGCACCGCCCAAGACGGTTGTGATTGGTTTAAAGAAATGCCAATAAACCAGAGCACATTTTTCTCTCATCCCGGCATGCTGTGTGGACTAGCCAGACCCTCCTTCGCAGCGCTGTGGAGGAAGGTCTGGCAATGCGAGACTAAACTTTATGTAACTTGTTGTTAAACTATTTAACAACAACTATTTTTTAAAACTATTTTTTAAAATAGTTTGTGTTTGTAAATTCTGCCCTTAAAGAAATACATAAAGTTTCAATTATTTCAAGAAACATCCATCCACACAGTTTCTTGGTGTGATCTTCTGGTTGTTCGCTGTATATTTTCAGTCACCAGTATCACCGTGGAAGCACACCGTTGCAGCCAGGGTCCAAAATTAACTTTTTAGCCAAATGGCAAGTGAATATTCAAATTTTACCAGCCAGTAAATAGAATACCATTGTTTTTTGGCTAGTGAGTGAGGCAAATCTACCAGCTACTTGCATGTTTTACCAGCATTTGGCTGTTAGATGGTACTAATTTTGGACCCTGGTTGCAGCTGTTAGCAGATTGAAATACCCAGAATGCAGCACATGATGTCTGTTCCCAAGCCCTGTTCCCTGTTATTTTGTCACTCAATGAATCATCTTGTGAATCTCAACAACATATCTACTGCAGGTTTGTATTACGATGAGCACTCTACACACAGAAATTTCATTTTTCAAATCCTCCCCTTCCTCCTCCTCTCCTACCCTTATCCCCTGCTTCGTCTTCCCTCGCTCCTCTCCGTGCTCTTTATTGGTCGCCGTAGCAACAACGACGACGAGGACCTGTCTCCGGAGCAGAAGATGGAGAGAGAGAGAGAACGGAGGATGGCAAACAACGCGCGGGAGCGTCTGCGCGTCCGCGACATCAACGAGGCGTTCAAGGAGCTGGGCAGGATGGTGCAGCTGCACCTGAAGAGCGACAAACCGCAGACCAAATTACTGATCCTGCACCAGGCCGTGGCCGTCATCCTCAGTCTGGAGCAACAAGTCAGAGGTCAGTTCCGTACAAATAGAATAGACCAGATCTTCATTGTCATTGTTTTCAACAGGGAAACACAGTTTAGCAGCTCCCAGAATAACAGTATAAATGACAAATATGGAAAAAAACTAATTTAAATAGTAAAATAAAAAACCAAGATCTGATAATGTGCATGCAAAAAAAAAAACACAAAAAGGACACAATAAACACAAACTAGCAGCCAAAACTTGTAGAGCGCTGAACCGCTGCATCTACAGTAGACGCAGCGCTATCTTCAATCAAGACACGTAACCTTTGACCTCAGATACTACACCAGACTGCTTGGCTTTTATTAGGGCTGCAATATATATATATATATTTTTTATCGTCATCGTGCTTATCAACTGGCTCAATAAACACACCGACACTCAGGGATTTTTTGTGTTAGTTGAAAGAAAATATCAGTAGAAAACTGCACTTAAAAATGTCATTCTTTTTTTCAGTGCTGTTCAACCGTTAGGGTATAAGTCAAATTTCATTGAACAAACCACCCAATGAAAACTGTATTTTTTTTTTAATATTTAAAAATAAAAAACTGAAAATGCACTGTTCCAATTATTATGCACAACAGAGTTTCAAAGCATTTTATAGGTTGTAAAGAACTGAAAATGGTCATTTGCTGAATTTGCAGCATTAGGAGGTCATATTTACTGAAATCAAAAGCATTTTTTTCACGCATGACAATGCACCATCTCATGCTGCAAAGAATACCTCTGTGTCATAGGCTGCTATGGGCATAAAAGGAGAGAAACTCATGGTGTGGCCCCCATCCTCCCCTGACCTCAACCCTATTGAGAACCTTTGGAGCATCCTCAAGCAAAAGATCTATGAGGGTGGGAGGCAGTTTGAAAAAACACAAATACATCATACTGGCATATACTGGCTACTATACAGTCGGGCAGCAAGAAGCTCCCAGTGGGGTATGGCGTGTGGCGGAGGACGGAACAAAACAGGAACGCAGCCTGAACGCAGCGCAGACACTCCTAGTGGAAAATAGGGGTAACCTTTCAAGGCACAGCCAAAGCCAAAAACAATGATGATGTTTACCTACACTGCACTTCGCCTCTGTGTCTGCAATATTATCTGAACTCTACTTCGCTCGGATTTACCTATATATATATATATATATATATATATATATATATATATATATATATATATATATATATATATATATATGTGTTTTTATTCAACTGACATGGTTATGGTAATGATAAATAAACAATATGGCTATTTTATATTCATATATTATATAAAATGATATAATAAATCTAGTAATTAATTCACCATTCTAGTGACCAAGATCTAGTTTTTAGTTTGTGTGCATGATCCGGAAAATGACAGAATATTGAAAATGGTCACTGATCCTGAACCTTTGTCCTGGTCTGTTCTGAAGGGAAACTCTTTGAAATGTACTAACAAAAAACATCAGTTTAATTAGTCTGATTGATACAGAATGATCATTTACACAGACACAAACATTGTAAAAAAAAATAAAAAAATTGGGATTTCTTGCCTATTTGTTTAATTCTAAATTCTCTGTTTTTTACGCAATAAAAAAAAAAAACTGTTGCAGTGACATTGGGATCTTAAAGGATGAGACAATATTGTAAATTTCTAAAATTCTAAAATCTAAATTGTTTCTGTATTCTAACTTTTAAGCTACTTGGGGGTGAATTTAAGGTGGATATCAGGCTTCAAGAGGTTACAGTACACAAAGTGCCTCCAGAGCTCTAGGAGAGGGCAGCAGTGGGCACCTGTTGATTGTGTTCATTCGGGCTAAAGTTTTGGGCTTTTTGGCTTCAGTCTCACTACTGATTTAGTCACCCAGCATAAATACATCTCACTGAAAAACACAGTCAGGACACATTCCCTACAGATAGGAAAAACACCAGAAATAATAACAATCTCTCTCTCTCTCTCTCTCTCTCTCTCTCTCTCTCTCTCTCTCTCTCTGTCCAGAGCGAAACCTGAACCCCAAGGCGGCCTGTCTGAAGCGCCGCGAGGAGGAGAAGGTTACCGTGTCCTCAGACGGGGCTCCCCTGTCATTGGCCGCCGCGCACCACGCCGCCGCCGCCGCCATGGGCGACGGATCCAACCCCTTGGGACAAATGTAAAACGCAGCAACATCTCCTCCCCCCTGAATGGTCAGAAGATTTCACTTATAAACTAATCTGCTGTTGTACCTTTAACTCAAACCAAAGAATCAGAATTCAGAAACCAGTCCAGAAACTTCAAGCAATCATTTTATAAATCACTTGCCATGAAATTTAAAAATCTATGGCAAACTAAAAATACCTCCAATGAAAATAAGTTAATGTTAATACTATATATGATATACATTTTGGTATCTAGTATATATCTGAATACATTGGAAAATAATTAACTTTTTATTCTTCCAGGTGTATCATTTCTACTGTCACTCTAATGCAGGAAAGAGATGGTTAAAACATACACAGACAATATGTAGACCAAATCAGATTTAGGTCAAATTTCTTCCATTACTTGAATAAATTTGGAGAAGTGCATCGTTCAGTTTTCTGACAGTTAATATCTGGCAGAGCTGATGTTGGCTTAAAACAGAGGCCGACTTGAGTTTCTGTCCGGTTGTGGGTACATTTTAACAACAGATTGGCAGTAAGTGTGATTTTAATGTGTGACTGTGTGTGTTTGTCGCTGTTCTTTGTTTTCTTAAAAACATTCAATGTGTATTTGTGTTTGCATGTTGAATCATCGAGCAGCATATTTCCTAAAGTTCTGTATCCTGGAGGTACCAAAGGTCATAGATAAAGAGCAGGATTGACCTAAGACAAAACCGCACCGAGTTTCTTATCTGCAACATTTTTACAGTGAACAAAATGAAGTAAGGGTTTTTGGTCTTTATTTATACACTGGAGGTTTGTGCAGGTTTCAGGTCATGAAAGCTGTCCAGCACATAAATGACAGTGGCAACTTTAAGTGCAAGGAAAATGACCAAAAACATAAAAATGTTATGGGGTCATTAGTAGTTTCCTAAAAATGTACATTCTTATAGAGTTAAGACCACACCCATCACAGTTGGGGGTCTGTTTTCACACCCCAGCAGTGGTGTTCCTGCTGTTCATTTAGATTTTCTAAAATCTAGAAAGGGGGGGGTATCTACATGTGTTATGTTAAGTAGGCTACTGCTCGGAATGTCATGAAATTTGCTGTGATTATTCATAGTCGCCGGTCGATGAATGCTGATGATTTGATCAGCGCAGACCTTTCCACCATCAGGCCAAAATGTCCACGTAGATAATAATAATAATAATAATAATAATAAGTAAGAACAAGAAGAAGGAAAAATAACTTTATTTTTATAGCACTTTTCAAAAGCAAGAAACAAACAAAGTTCTTTAGAAAGAAATTACCAGATAAATATTTAATAAAATAAGAATTGATACAGCAACAATGACAAGCGAGGTAATATAACTATTAACTAAAGTTTAATTACTACTACTACTATTTAGTAACTACTTATCACTTTACCATTTATTAACTGTAGTTATTATACAGTGTTACAACATTTTGAACTAGTTGAAGTTTGGAGAGGTAACATATAAATGGAGAATAATAAAGGTCCAAGAACTGAGCCTTGAGGTTCTCCATAGGAAAAATGGAAGGTGGAGGATTTAAAGTCACCAATGGCAACACAGAATTTCCATTAGAAAGATAGGAGTAATACCAATCTAAAACTATACCAGATATGTCAACCCAATGCTTAAGACATTCAATTATAGGGCTGTCACAATCATGAATTGTAATTGATTGTCATATGAATAATTGTGATTAACAATTGTCTATTTCTGTTAATTTTATGCCACAGATATGCCATATGTGTGCTGTTGTGTTTGGCTTTGCAACTACACCTGAGCCATGTGGTTCATTTCAATGGCTGTTCATCGACGTAATGCGATCTTTAGCAAATGAGTTTGATTAATCTTCAAATAGTTTGCTAAAACAATGTTTCACCTCTTGCAGTGCTGGACTTAAATACTTTAAATAACTTAAATAGCTTTTTCTAAAACGGTTTTGTAGGCCGACCTAATGTAACAAAAACAGTTACTTAACAGACAGTTAATTAATGCTGAAGGAGGCTTGATTTTATTTTCAGAAGTTCAGTTGGAATGGATAAACACAAAGCCTATATTAACTGTTCCTGCTTCAGCTTCACAGGGAATACTTTTTTGCCTCCAGGGCCGACATTGATGCTAACTTTGGGAATACACTGTACATTTTACAACTACTTAACTAGTATACTTTCTTCTCTACTCTGATTGCCAACACATGTTCACATCCACAGTCACTCTCTCGCTCGACCACACATTCACTACGCCCACGCTCTGATCTATATCTGAAAGTACCCATGCTACTCTAATAACACCATGTTTCCATCCAAACATTTTATGAATGTGAATTATCTACATGTAATTAGAAAAGCTATATGAACTCCAGCATGACTTTCCCCCGAGCTGGTAAACGCACTGCTACACCTGAAGGAAACTCTCCCCCCTATAAATAAGACCCGTTATCGGCCCCTCTCTATCATAATCGTAGGCTACTGTACTTTGTAAGCAAAAAATACGGTACATGTTTTTTTTTCTGACATTGGAACCTTGTGCTAGGTAGACAGCTCATTTACCCAGCTGATGGAAACACAGCTAATACACTTTCTGTTTGTTGCTACATTTGTAACATTGGCTTTAAATTCCCTTGATTGTGGAATCCAATGATTATGCAAAAGGATGCGGTCAGCTCAAGTAATCGCGATCAGGCGATTATGTAATTTGCAACAGACCTATTTGAACAAAAGAAATATAATTTTTATTAGGTTAGCCTCAATTGCCATGGAATTTAATAAGCACCGTAATGGTTCCCAGAATCTGAACCCTTCCTATTTAGACGCTCCATGAGCTTTTTCTTATGGCTCGACAAACTTCATATTTTTAGCCCTACCAAGGTTGTGGGGTTAATTAGGGCTTTACGGTTAAAGTAAACTCATTTATTTCTCAGTGTGTGTTTGTGTGTACAGTGTGTACATGTCCTTCCTAATCCCCCCCTTCCTTTATGTTTTTTTTGTCTCTCCAGGTCCAAGGTGCCAGAGTTCATCAAGATGATGAGTGACCACTTCCTCTGACGGCGTTTCCATGACAACCAGGCAATCGATCAACCCTGTTGTTCCTTCAGCCTGACCAATCAGATTCTCTGGATCTTGGGCCTGACCTATCAGATCAGCCTCCTTCTCTCCTCACGTCTGTCTCTGATCCTTTTCTTCACCTTCGTCTCCTTCTTCTGTCGAGAACACCAACTGCAGAGTCACATTAGTCGCTTTCGTCACTTTGCATCTCCAGCTGAAGTGAACTGGATGCTACTTTGTGGAGACGTTTAAATGGCCGCTGTAACGTGGCTGCTACAAAGTGTCAGTTTGTGGGAGCTTCTGGCACAAAGTGACAGCAATGGACAAAAGTCTTTGGAATCACATCATCCAAGAAATTCTTCTTCTTGTACTACTTGTTTTATCAGCATTCCCATTTTTAAAGAACAAAAGGTTTCTATATATATATATATATATATATATATATATATATATACTGTATACGACAAAAGGAAAAAAAAATACAAAAAACTTGTTTAAAAAGTGCAACTGGATGCGGGCAGTGAGGAGGGTACGGGTTGGGGAGGGTTGTTCAGAACGGAGCAAAACATATCACAAAGTGTTTAAAGAGGTTTTTTTAATCAACATTGTGCAGCTGTTGTTGAATGCAGCTTCAGCGCGTCTCTGACTGAATGGCAATCTAACGCCACACTGTGGATGAAGCTGTGCCTGATCTCCTCTTGGATGCAAACCAGTCAGATAGATACACACGGTGGAGCAAACAAAACAAAAGAGCAGGAAAAATCCAGGAAGTTTTACGGAAGCAAGCTGCCCTTATAAGTCCCCTTACAAACGACACATTTTCACAGATTAAACTATAAATTCAAATGAAGAAGATATAAGGTGCTTGATATGCCGAGTCATTTGAACAACACTTAAATTCGCAAATGCTTTTTGACTATCATAGAAAGGAAACGGGGCTAAACAGGAAAAACGGGGGCAACTTGTTCTTCCCCTTCTAATGCATTCCCTCCTAATCCGCAAACATTTACAGTATATTGCCAGTGTAAAACAAAATCTCAACATGTATGTGTGCTTTTATTAGTATTTTTTATGCTGCATTGACTTTGTTAACAAGTGGCAAAATTGTACGAACTGCTAACGTTTTAGTGAAGTCACAAATACTAAAGCCTGGACAGTTGTACCCAAATAGCCCGTGTGTATCTACTGAGAGGACGAGAATATCTAAAGAATCAATCATTGAATCAGTTAATCAATCAATCAGTGAGTGATTTCAGAGGGACTGGGGTGTTTAAATTATTGAAGGTAGAAGAACAACAGAAGAAACAAGGACGAATTATGCAGTAATGAAAGAGTGTACTTCTAAACGCCGCAGGAAGGAAAGACTTTTCTTGACATCTTCATTTGAGATTGTTGTTGTGGGTTTGTAGTGCAGACGACCGAACAAAACAGCTCTAGCAAACATCCCAAACCAGAGTCCTTTGTCAGATATTCATTAGCATGGGCAGAGCAGGCAGAGTTTAAACTGGTGTCCAGGCCTTTCCTTAACTCGAAGGATTACTGGACAGATGGTTGAGAGGATGGACAGAATTTATATTCCATGTTTAGCACATTCCCGGAATTACGATCGCTCTACTTGAATCGAGTGGTTAAGATGGCCCGAAGCCCTGAACTGTGAGAGTTTTGGGAGTCATGGAAGGGAAAGGAGCTAAAGTGGGCCAACATCGTGAGGAGCTAGAGACTGAGGGATAGGAGGAAAAAACAGAGAATCTAAAGGTCTAAATGATGACGACGCTGCAGGGGAAGCAACGGAACAATCAGCATGGTGACGGGTGTATACTTTTCTTCTAGGGGGCCAAGCAGCAGTAGTCAAAGCATTCCTGTGTTAGATTAATTTGGTTCCCCTCATTACCTGGTTTAGTATCTGGACGATCATAACCTTAAACTTCTAACCCAATTCCAGACTGCCCTGCCCTGAGTAACAACTTTGGGGGGACTTTCTGATTGACATTTGCTGTCTTGCTATAGTTTATTGCAGTCGCGGTGTCTGTTGCTGGGACCTTTAGCTGCTTGAAATTTCATTGGCCTTGATATCCTGTTGTGATGTGGATGTCTGGAAAAATCTCAAACACTGTCTGCTTTTCTGCATTGCATTGTAGAGACTAGAGACTCCAGTCTTGTTTTTCGTCATGAGTCTGGCATGCCTGACGTAGGGTTCAGACATTTGAATTACCTTGGTTTGCTTAATTTACATGTAAATTCTAAATATTAGTTCAAATTAGGCATATTTAAATGAAATTAAACAAGATCAGTACTCTACACCTGAGGCAAGTCCAATCCACTAACCTAACCACTAATACATTAGGCCTATATCACTTAAGAATTTCAAAGTGCTGCCTCTTGTACTTGGACTTACCCAGGTTTCTTGAGTAGAAGTTCAGTAGAAGTCAACATTGACTTGGGAGTGAGACAGGATTGGGAAAGAAAATGGCAGGATCAGGACCAGTGTTGGGCAAGTTACTCAGAAAGTGTAATATGTTACTCTTTACTTATTACTCTTTTAAAAAAGTCATAATACTTTACTTATTACATAGTATAGTAGTAGTAGTCAGCCAAACTGCATACGGTAACTGCAAACATTCTGTATTCAGGCTGATACTGCAAGTTACAAAGACAATCACACATTTATAGGCCTATTACATTTTTTGTCGAGTTTCACATAGTCTCACATTATGAAAAGGACCTGGCGACGCAGATTCCCATCACCCATTCCCATCACCATAGTAACTCGCTGCCGAGAAGGGGGGGAGAGAGGGTGCTCTGCTCTGCTCACAGTCACATGCTGGATGTCATCCATGTTCCCACACGGATCAAAGCCTTTATAAAATGAAAATACATATAACTGTTAAAAGTATTCCTCTCCCCGTCATCCCTTGTTTAGCTTTTTGGCTAGTAGCCGACGTGACCTGCACTGGCCCTGACATGTCGCTCACTAAATTACGACAAGCGTACACGTCACATCATCATATAAGAAAGCCTACCTTGGACAAATAACTAATTCATAATAATAATAATTTATACTTTATTAATCCCGCAAGGGAAATTACAATGTTACATTCAGGTAAAGCAGTAACACAGTGTTACTTGAATTAGTAACTGTAATAAAATTACTGTTTTGAAAATTGTAATTCCTTACAGTACTCATTACTGTGGAAAGTAATAGTTAAGCAATATTACACTTGAGGGTTTGATTTAACGTCATTATTGGCATGACGTAACCATCACAACCTTAATGTTCATTGCATCGCTATGCATCAAGGTCTACTCTCCGGCAACAGGCAAAAGTAGTTGGAATATCTGCAAGCACGTCCATTGTTTTGTGGTGTCAATCAAAAGTCCCCTTTCACCCTTGCCCCAGTGTGAACCTTCCTCCGACCAGGCCTGTGTTTAATACCCAGTCCCAGTTGTGTCGTCTCTGCTGACCCTAGCCTTATGAGCCCTAAACCAGAGCCCTAGCCCTTCTTCCCAGCCTCGTGCCCCACCTGAGCGGTCCCACCGATGCAATTTGAACATTCACACTTCTACCAATGTGCCTTTTTAGATTTCATATCATTCGAGTTGCCAGAGGAGGACATTTACCTGGTCTTTTAATAGGATGCAAGCTTAGGGAAACCTGTTCTTAGTCGTTAGGTTCTATGCAGTCAGGTTTTTTACCAGACCTGGGAATTTAAAAAAAGCTAAAAAAAGGAAAAAAAAGTATTTTTTGGATAAAAAAGTAAACTGTATTTAATGTACTGTACGCTTATATGTAAGTAGACAGCGTGTTCTGGCTTGGAGCCAATGAGACAGACGCTTTTAGCAAACCGAGTCCAGATCCCAGTCCCCCCCCTCAAAGTTCTCCCTAACCCCCCAACCTTCCTGTTCCAAGCCCCAGCCCTGTTTCCATGATGAACAACGCGTCTCTTCTTGTATTATAGCTTATCAGCTTTTTATCAATATTTGATCGGCTTGTCCGTAAGCCAATGTAGTCTTCAGTACAAAGTGTGTGGTCGTATGTTGTAAAGCAGATTTTCTTTTTTTCTCTCTTTCTCTTTTTTAAGAAGAATCTTTTCTCTTATTACTTTTTATTTGTCTGTTCTGGTTTACATGTCTATTATAGAAAATGTTAAAAAACAAAACAAAAAGAAAAAGAAATAGAAAAAAACAACACAATTCGCTAACTGACAGCATGGTTCTGTCTGTGGTCATTTTGACACAGTTAAAATCCTACCCAATCAACAGGAAGGCACGGAAACTGGAAAAGAATCTATTTGAATAAATCAATCTATATATAAATGTACAAAAAAATATATACGATATATAAGGAGGGTGCCATTTTCTGTTTTTTTCTGTTGCAAATGCGTGTTTGCTTGGGGAGGAAATATTTTCTCAAAGACTGAACTGGCAGAAGTTGGCGAGGCCCCTCAGTGTTATAAATTTCCAACTGACTTTGTTGTGTTCTCTATTGTTGCCATGACAACACCCTCTGACTAGTACGGCACCCTGCGCAGGACAAAATGGGACCGTAGTACTATCCGCTCCATTCACTGCTATCTATCCAAGGCAACAACACACAGACGTTTGTAAATTGTATGCAACAAAATGGCAAACTTTACCATTATTTTGAAATTGTGTATGTAAAAGTTATATTTTTACATGTAGACTGTTGTTATTTTGTGTTTTAGAAATATGTTGTATCGGTTTTTTTGTTAAAATATGAAAAAGTAAAATTCAGTGTGTGTTGAAAAAAATGTGTCACATTGAAAATGTAGTGAGGTCAAAAGTTCAGAATCATTTTATTTTAAATTTTTCAACCTTATGTTTATATCTGTAGGGGAACATTTTCAAGGGTTTGTGGGAGGAATCAGAAATCATAAAAGATATATAATATTTGTTTAATTCTCCATGCCTCATGACATTACCATTTTTAAATGTATTTTTTATTATTGTTTTGCAGAGAAATGTGTAAATAGTCATAAAACATTTTCTGTGGGGTTTCTGTAGGGCGAGGACTTGCCAGTGAGAGTCGATGATGATGAACTTGTTTGGATTTTTAGTGAGGTTATATTTGTACGGTTACAGTAGCCAGGTACCAACTTTTAGTTTGTGTCACTGGTGCTCAGTACTGTATGTGGTTTTGGTTGCTGACCATCTCAAGTGTAAGTCAAACCATTGTCTTTGCTTGCAACAAGAATCACTTGTGTCAGAGCCGGAGTGAGGCCTTTTTTTGCGGCATGTAAAGATTTAATTTTGATTTACAAGGAGGGAAACAAGCTGGTGAAACTGGCAAAAAAACAAAAAAAACTACATGTTCTGTAAACTGCTATTCTTAGGGAAAGTTTGAATGTAAATTCATAAAAACACAGGGTGTCATAACTCAAAAGTACACTACCTGATTTTGTTATGTACCTGAAAATTTAACAACAAATAAAAATTGGTTATAATGTAATATACATCAGAAATTGTTATAGGGCGGTATGACAGAATCCATGATTTGTTTTAATTACATAAATTATGACAAAAACTTAACTGAGGTACCCAACGAGTGTTCACAAATTCTATTTACTTTGGTTCTACCTGGTGGCTTCGGGCCCGGCTCTGACTCCTGTGCATTTATTCTCTTCAAGTTGGGTTGTAAATGTTGATTAAAGGAAACACCCTCAGCACCTGATTCAAGATTAATATATGAGAATTTTGTAAAAGATTGGAATGTCACTAATATAAAAAAGCAGATCGTCAGCAAACAATCGTATCAGCTATTTCCCCAAAAAGATATCAGATAATGTGCAAGGCAGTTTCAGTCGTCGTTTTTTAGTGTTTGCCGTTAAAATTGAGCTTTTTGTCAAAAGGAAAAAAAGCTACTTTGAAACGGACCTATAGGTTAAACACTAGGATTGAATCTGTCAGTGTAAGTGCTAAATGTTTTTACGTAATGTTATTTTTCAATGCTTCATTTCGTATTTTCTCTTAGTTGTATAATCAAGTCATCTCCCGAATTACAGTATCTTCATTTTTATGTTACCTCCTGATGTGTCTATTAGCCAAAATGTTAACTTCTTTTTCTTTTCCCTCCTTGTTGTACATACAGTACACACCTCATTTCTCTTTTTCAGTGACTGTGCCATGAGCTTTGTAATCTGTTACTCTGTACCAGTTTTACTGCAATAATGAGTTGAATTCAAAATGGCCACTGCTGTCCTTTGTTTTCCCAGCAATGTTAGAAACAGGAAGCATTTCTCTCATTTCTCATGTACACTTTGGGTATACTCCAGACACGAGCGTGATCCAACATCAGCAGCACAACAAATCAGCAATTTGGTGCATTTATATAATACAAAATTGAATTGTTTTTTTTTTTTTTCAACACAAGATAACTTAAAAACCTTTTAAACATTTTATAGAAAAATACCAGTATGGAAGTTAAGTTGGCACTTGCTTTGCAAATTAGTACTATAATTCCAGTGAAAGAAAGAAAATGACAAAATCAACAATCAAAGGAGCTGTTTTAATGTCTTTAAAGGTGCAGTAGGTAAGACTTTTAAAACCAGCTTTCTGTCATATTTGCTGAAACTGACCCTATGTTCAAGTAGAACTACATGAAACAGGTAATTTAAAAAAAAATCTGGCTCCTCTGGCACCACCTACCACCATTGCACACGCATTCATTCTCCCTTGTGGGGGGAGGGGCTTAGGAGACCATCTTGGGCTTTAGCAGAAAGGGGGGAGGGACTGAGAAGTTGCTGATGTTCAAATTGTTTGGCTAAGTCCTGGATCTTCCCAATCCTACCTACAGCTCCTTTAACCTCAACATAACAAAGTTCAAATTATACAAATGTCCACTGCCAGAGGAACAAAAAACCCTGCCAATATTTCAAATCTCTTGCCAAGTATTTCACTTAAGCCATTGAATAGTTTTCCAGTTTAATATTTATAAATCAGAAGACTTTATTTATACTAAACTATCTTACATTTTAAAAACTTAGCTTAGCTTACCTTGTTAAACTCACCAGTATTTTACTAAATAAGTTCAGTTAAGGAAAATCACAAAGGGGCCTCAGAACTGAGGACCATGAGAAGAAATAGATTAATAACAATGTTATCACTTTTGAGACAATTTTTCTTTTAGGGTCTTAATTAGCTCTGTTTTATGAAGTAATATTTCCAATGTATTAAATCATGTGCTCTTAGTGCTCAGTATGCCACAGTCAATACTAGCAGCAGCAAAATCAATCCATTTTTGACATTTTACTTTTCAGTAAATTCTGGATAATGTTCATAGTTTTTCAGTTGGTTTTCCCTATACATTCTCTCCAGTCAGATTGGAAGATGTATATCAGTTTCATCTCTGTGCGTCCATTCCAGAGGTATAGGTCCAAGATGTGTGTAGCCTAGCTTGGCACAAAGACTGCAAGCAGGGGGAAACTGCTAGCCTAACTCCAAGAAAAGATAAAAAATACACCTTCCAACAACTCCAAAGTTGTTGTATCTTTTGGCTAGCAAGCTATACACTGATCCATCCGAGAGTCAGCCGGGTTTTGTTTGAGTGCCAGTTGAGTTCAAACCTGGCAAATCAACACATATGCTAACTGCTGCTAAAACCACCATGTCTCCTTTTATCATTGTTATTTCTACAGCTATTGCAATAAACACGTAAACCAGACAGATTTCCAGCAACACAAGCAAACTAGAAATATGTAGGGGCAAGGGGGAACTGGCCGTTTGAGATTAGCTGAGGATGGATGGCTACTGTACAGTTTTGTTGAAAAGTTCCGCATTTTATTACATCTGACTTGGTGATATATGTCAATTTAAACGTTGTAGTTCCAACCTGCACATCTGTATCCATCTCATCCGAGGTTGTCGCCATTTTTGTGGCAATTTCTCTAGACAACATCTGTATTGTAAATCCCATCTACAAATTGTTTCTCCAACTGGCTAAAACTGCCCTCAATAACAACAGCAGACATGTTTGAATTGGTGAATAAACCCAACCATTCTCACTCACAACTCGTAAAAATACCGACGCTTGGTCAGTGGCTCTCAGCGTCAGATATCAACTCAAAAATCACCCTTTAGCATCTGTATGTTAAATGACAAAGTATTATGAGAGGTAGGGAGTAGTATGAAAGACCGAAAATCCACATATGGAGGTTGGATTTGGTGGTGGATGGGTCAAACAACACAGGACTTTCACCCAGGAGATCGGGGGTTTGTGTCCCGTGCTGTGTCCCGCGTGTCATTGAAACAAAATGAAATTTTGTAACCCCACCCACGATCTTTTTCTAAACCTTTTCTGTCCCGTTTTTTTGCCACGTCAGTAAAACGTACGTCCCGACCTAGTCTCGCATTGCCAGACCTTCCTCGGGTCTGGCTAGTCCACACAGTATTCCTGGATGGGAGAAACACGTGCTCTCGTTTATTGGCATTTCATTAATCCAATCACAATCGTCTTGGGTGGCACTAAGTCCCGAAAAACAATGACGGTGCCTCTGCAAAATAGCCTCGGGAAGGAACTTGTTTTGGTGGAACATGTGTACGTTCAAAAGTTGTTTTAGTCGTGCAACAGAAACTTAGATTGGACAGATAGTCTAGCTAGCTGTCTGGATTTACCCTGCAGAGATCTGAGGAGCAGTTAACCATAGTCCTCAGAAATCCACCGGAGTTGGAAATTCCAACACAAAGAAAGCGGAAGGTGACAGACATCCGGCCTAAAAAGAGCGACATCCGGGGGAATTTCCAGCAGCACCTGAAAAAAAACTGAAAACTGACGCAAAAAGTCCCAACCAAGCACTTCTAAATATGACGGTAAAGGAGACTTTTTGCGTCAGTAACAAACGCCAAAGAATCCTGACCAAGCATCGCTTTTTGGCACGTTGGGAATGAGAATGTGTTGATAAATCAGATGTTGGCATTGATCCAGAGGTCAGGAACAGACCCTGAATTTCTAAAAGTAAAAGAGTAATCTAAGCACAATTAGTAATACCAGGGAACAATTTATTGAAACGTTGATAAATCCCCATGGCATACAGTAAAATGGACTCAGTATGAACAACAAGCGCACATAGACAGTCGATGGAGGCGATGTCGAATCATCCACTTATTCAGTTCATCTTGTTCTCTCTGTAAGTATGATTTGTGATTTGCTTCATTTTTCGGTATGATAATCATTCTGTGAAGGTAAAAATATATGAACAGTGGCCTTTTTTCTTTCTTGTTATCCCTCGTGATGCAATTCAGTAAAGAGATGGAAAAGAAGAAAAAAAAATACACATAGCAGACTTATTACTCTGTTATCAGTGCCTCGGCTTTTTGTTCAAGCTTCCTTTGTCTAGTGCTCTTTTGCTATTGAGTAGACTTAGTGCACCCTATTTTAGAAGTGAAATTTAAAGTTTCATCAGTCATAAATTAAAATATATTTGGCTTATTTTTTGCCGGGGCAATCCTTTTGTACCATGAATACTGAAAAGAAACGTCAGATTACTGTATGAAAACAGAATAACTACAATAATATGTTACATTTTGTAATTTTTTTGGAAATGTTCAAAAGTGAATGACAAAAAAACAAATTTGTTACTTTATTTTATTTATTTTTTGTTTGAACCACGTGTTACAGAAGGAGAGCCTGTGAGGTGTCCCGTGTGAACGGTCGAAGGTCCCATCCCAGCCGGCAACAGATGACGATAGAAAATATCAGGAAAAAAAAATAGAAATTTAAAAAAAAAACATACAAAAACACAGCAGTCACACTTTTCCCTAGTGTGTGGCCGAGTGCCTCAAATCTTTATTTCATTGTATTTTTATACACTTCCATTTTCTTCATTATTTTCTGGTTAATGTTGTATTCTTTTACCTAGTTTTTTTACGTTATATAATTATTATTGTCCTTATGGTTGCTGATATTGTTGATGTTGTTATTATTATTACACTTTGTTTTTTATTCCAGATCAGTGGAGGTGTTGGGGGAACAGGTTCTTTTTGTTTTCTGTGCTGAGGGTTTTATTCTTCCTCGTACCAGCCCAACAGATTGCCCTTCATTGCCTGTTGGTTCTCATCTTGTAGTGGTTCAATGAGGTTCATGTTCATGACCGTTCTGTAGCAATAAATGTGCCATTTTTATAATGCAGCACTTTGAACGCCTCGTTCTTTTCATTCTTTACAGCGTGCAGGGAAATGACATGCACTGCTGGATGTTTGGGGAAATCTTCAATATTGCTCAGATCAACAAAAACAAAGGGAAAAAAATGTGACACAGTTAAAGGAATAATTCATTATTTTGGGAAATATGGTTATTTTACTATGGAAGTTTAAGTATGGAAGTATTCAAAGCTAACTGTTATATTATTTTCTGTCATAATGTAATGTACTTTTATTTGAACAGGGACAATGCACAATTAAGCATTAACCTTGCATAAGAACAAGGAGAGATGCATTGTACCAGGTTGTAGCACAATTGCTTTTTTTAGGCCTTTATTTCCACAGGACAGATGAAGACGTGAAAGGGGAGAGAGAGGGGGAATGACATGCAGCAAAGGGCCACAGGTTTGCTACAATTGCTATTTTCTGACTGTAGTCCCTGGGCTGGTAGGTAAAACAAATATTCAAAGCAAGTGAAGTACAAAACATCAGAATATACATTCACACCTAATTTACAACCCACACAAAACCAGTCCCCCCACCCCTTCCCAACAAAGCTATGCAATCAAAATCCTAACCCCTCCCATTACACACACACACACACACACACACACACACACACACACACATTGTATTATAAATATTAATGCATGTAGCCTAGACAGCATTTTAATGTTGTGCCTGGAGCTTTTAACTACTTTAGTGAACAAGGTTGCGTAGTTTAAAATAACAATGCATCATTTATCACAACATGCCCATATGTTTTGTATGTACAGTAATATGCCAAGTCTAACTATAACTGTTGAAATTCTGTACATTTCCCTCTCAGTTGTAGTAGAAGTACAAAATGGCAGATCATGGAAACACTTGAGTTAAAAGAGTCCTCAGTTGACCGTTGACGATGAACAGTTAAAAAAAAAAGAAGTATCAAAATCAAGTGACATCACTTGAGGCAGTTTATTAGATTTTACCACACAGTTCCATCCAGAGCCACAAAGGCTTTATTCAACTTTTTTCACATTATGCAGTACTCCATGACACCTGTAAACAAACTTTGATGTCTCAGTGATCTCAAAAATAGAACTGAAGTACAGTACTTGTGTACATATCATAGAAATAGAATGACAAATCAACATAGCAGGATGGTCAGAGCGGCAGCCATTTTAATGTGTACCGTTGCCATTGCAAAGAACTATGAGCGTTAGCGGGCTAACTTCCGCATAGATGTCCGTATAAACCGATTTGCAGCAAGTCACAGACACATTGAGTACAAAGTATGGCGTCTTTTGTGCACTTATTTATTTATTTAATCCAAAAAGTCATATCTTTGACTGTATTGTTGCATGTCCCATATCGTCTTCTCACATTCAGTTTGTGTTTAGATAAAGCCCTAAAAAAGTCAGCAAAAACTTTCTTAGCTATTGTAGAGTTTAGCAAATCAAGCAAAACAAGGATTACATTTTTAAAAGCAGGCCACCACACAGCCTGAATATGCAAACTGACCAGTTGTGTGGGAATTTCTGAAGTCAGCAAATCTGCCAAATTCTGCTTTGAGTGTCGCGTAATTATAGTTTGAAAACTGTTTCTGGTCTTTTTGGTTTGGCGCACAACTAAACGGGGCAAAAATTGTGTTGGATTCTGTCATTGGTTTTGGTGTGTTCTGTGTTGTGTTTACAATGTTGTTGGCATCTGGTGATGATTTTTTGTGTATGTGTTTTAGACATCCTGCTGCACACTAAATTTCCTTTTCTAAGGATAAATAAAGTGAAACTTGAAACTTGATCCCTAATTGATATGCGGGCCGGATCCAGGTTTGCAATGTGCCAGATTTGCGAGGGGACGGATTCAGCCCGCAGGCCTTGAGTTTGACATATTTGGTCTAATAAAATAAACTGTACTTTTGTTGCTGCTATTTCATTTTTTTTACCCATATAAAGACAATTTTAAAATCTAACAAATATGTGTGGTGTGTGTATATTAAGCCATGGAATATAAAGGACGTAAATGTCTACTTTGTGACATATTCACTTCATATTTGTGGTTGTGCATGTGCATGATTAGCTAGCTATAGTGATTTAACTCTACTCCTCTATTTCATAACCCAGAAATAAGCCAGACCTAGGGACGGCATTGAAAAAAAACGTGCTCTGGTTCATTGGCATTTCTTTAAAACAATCACAATCGCCTTGGGCAGCGCTAAACCCTGGACGCAGCATTGGGAAGGAACTTGTCTTGGTGGAACATGTGTCAGTTCAAAAGTTGTTTTAGTCGTGCAACAGAAAACTCAGATTGGACAGATAGTTAGGCCTACATAATGCATTGGTCATTGGTGTAAATGCTTGTCTATGTGTCAACCCTGTGATGGACTGAAATCTTGCCCAGAGTGTATCGCTGAATGCAATTCACCAACAACAGAATAAGCATATTTCAAACTGGGCAAATTAATTAAGACCCTTATATCTGTTTCAATGGATGTATATTAGCTGTAGATTTACACAGATTGTAAATAACTGCTGTGAAAGTCTTTATCTTCTTCCATCCATCTTCTTTTTCATTTTCAATCTCCTTCAATTTTGCAACATCAACATACCACAGTTAAACCTGGACTTTATACATCTTTTCTGTTGCTCTGTGGATTTCTGTTAACCTCAAAGTGAAATGAAGTCCTTGTTACTTACCACCCTGCTGTAACACGCCTGGACAGGTTACACATCACGTCATGAGTTTGGAGGATCTGGTTCTTCAGTTGAAGGGATTTGCTCCTGTTCTGATGATGCCTCTACAGTAAACTGTGCCATTCAGTTTCGGATGACTCTTCATTTTGACTCATCAAGGTAGTTTCATCTCTCTCTGCCTGCAGGCTACAGGTAGTGACGTCAGTTTAACAATATTTATATGATCCATTTTTATATGAGCTGATTGTGCACTGGTGTCACTTCCACAAACCAGATGTTCGTCTCGCAGTTCCACACCTTTTTTTGTTTCCTATGTAAACCAATGCACCACCAGCGGTTTGGTGCATGATAACACTCAAATGTGTCGACACAAGCAGAAATTTCAATTTCAGATATACTCCCAGATCCAGACTGTTGTAACTTGTTGAAACTCAACATACACACAACAACACTTACTTGTTGTGCAATACTTTTTTATTGTTTATTTTCTTGCTTTATCTTGTTTTTATTTTCTAATTTCTTTTCTTGTTCTATATTGCTGCTGGGCACTGAAAGTTACCAACCGTAATTTGCCCTGGCTTCAGAAGTATTTTATCTAGTTCTTAATTAGCAGCTGATAGTGGCAGAAGCTTTCTGTTTTATTGCTTTAGGATCTTATTGCAGCTTTTTTATATATTTCTATGCGGACGACTCACAGATCTATCTGAAGTTAGTATCATAGGTCCAGACTCCATTAATCACATGTCCCCCAAATAGTTTCTCTGTCCTCCTGCATTATATCCCATAGAAATCTATATGTAATCTTTGACCATTTAATTTTGACCATCATGCAAAGTCTCTTGTTCAATCTTGCTTCCTGCACCTTTGCAACATTTAAAAAAAAAAATTTCATCTGCAAAGAAGATTACTGCAACTTGCTATATTCCTGTCTGAGTCTGTACAATCTATCCAAGCTTTTACTGGTCCAGAATGCCACCGTTGCCATGAAGAAGAAGCCAGTCAGACGTAAGAATCAGAGATGTTGCAAATTCAAAATCCTTCTTCATTGCAGTTGGGAATAAAACATGTTACTCAATTCATTAAAATGTATCCAGAATCTTAAAGTGAACTGATTAAAATTGCTGAATGTTTTATCAGGTTCATCTTTTTTATTGATGATTTAACCAGAGCTCCATATCCATCCTAGCCTTGAGGCTGTGTGGGTCAGCTAATGAGTACGAGAAAATGAACAAGACTTTTACTTCTGGAACCAGGGTTGCCTGAAATAACCCTTCCCACTTCACTACTCTCTTGTCTGGTGATAGCATGTCTTCTTCTGTGGTGCTGACAAGGAGAAATGTATCGAAGTGAACTGAAGGTGCCAGGAACCTATTGTTTTTGAAAAGATTATTTTTCACATTGTTGATGGACTTGGGATAATCGAAAATTTAAGAAAATATGCACATTTGTTAGACCTGTTTTTTGACAGGAAGTCAGCCATCTTGGATTTCATGTGTTCATTTTAATTTTATAATCACGTGTTTAAGGACTTTAGGATAAAAAACGTTCTCTCAAAACTTAGAACGCATTTTGATGCTTTTTAATATACTCAAACTCACGAAAGTTGGCGCACATCAAAACCTCTGAGCATGGCGAGTCTATACAGCGATTTGGTTCATGCGAGGAAGGCATTATTATGGACAAAGTTGCTCCAATATTCACAAAATTTGGTACCCACATTGTTCTCATTATTATATTTCCAAGTTACTTTCATTAGATCTGCCCAACCGGAAGTCGACCATGCAATTTTTTTTCCAACTCCTCCTAAGGGGTTTATCGGATTAGTTTCATATTTGGTTGGTATAAACCGCCGCGGTAGATGCTAGATTTTAGTTACCAAACTCGGTTACCAAACATAACTGGCATACTGCGCAAGCATCAACTCTAAAGTTAGCAGCTTGCTAGCTATGATGGTTAAGGTTACGTTAAAAGACATTGTTTGGGTTAGGTTAAATCTTAGCTTTTGGCCTCATATTTATTCACTACAACATTGCATTGTAGAATGGTTCAAATAACCATCCATGTGTTGGCGCTTGTGCAGTACAGTAGTTACGTTCAGAAACCGCGTTCGGTAACTACAAACTAGCACCCATCCTTTTGCACGGAGCCTGCGAATGTTGAACTGCCATGTTTCTACAGTAGTCCAGAACAGCTCTTGAGAGGCCCTTGCACATTTTTATGTTACCTGAAGGCCACCGTAGGTACTACTACTGTACATGCTTGGAAAGGGAGGAGTGAGGTGAGGGGTATTCAGTTGGTTGCATCCCCAACCTCTCCGCTAGATGCCACCTAATCCTACACACTGGCCCTTTCCATACTTTGATTTGATTTGATTTTATAAGGATCCCCATTAGCTGGTGCAGAACATCAGATACTCTTCCTGTGGTCCTTTCACTTGGTTTTGAGGGATTTCAAGTCATTATTATTTGAGAGCTAGAAGTGTAAATTGTTTACTTTAGGCAGGGCACACTACTTCTGTTTTTAAAGAGGAAAAAGATCCCAATAAATCCCTTAAGGGTGGAGTTTGACCTCGTCTCCCTCATAAACACTGATCAGAACTCTACTGCTTTTCATCTGACAGATGTTTTTTTTTTTTTCCAGGAATGTTGGAACATTTTTTAAACCTGTTCAGTCAGAGATGAATCGTTTTACCCGGTTGGTTCACATAGTTTGCTGCCACAAGTCATCAGGTGTGTCTGGTGGATAACTGTTGTCATCATAGATCATCTTTAAGCATGCTTTTTTTTGGTTGTCTTGATATTGTTTGGGCTAAATGTATGTTATCAGCTATATAAAACATTACATTTCCGGAATTACATCATTTTGACAATAACACAAGTGTGCTCTTTTGTAAAAATGCCCATTATTAAATTTTTTAAACTCAAAATGCTTAATAAAATGTTGATCTTGGGCGAATCAGAAAAAGCTCTAATTACGTTTAGTGGCAATGTTTTCCAATGATTTATTCCTACAATAACTGCACAGGACAACTGCATTATCGTTAAATATAACTAAAACAAAAAAAACGACCCACATGAGGCTTCTGCTGATCTGGCGCCTCCCTCAGCTGTGCAAGGACACTCCAGCAGCAGTTTACTAGCCAATGTGAGTAGTAAAGCTCTATGGATGGCACTGGTAGTCGTTTGGTCTGTCCACCACTGAAATATCTCAACAACTATTGGATGGATTGCCATGAAATGTACTACAGACATTATTGTCCCCTTCAGGACGAATTGTAATCACTTTGCTGATCTATTCAATTTTTTATCTAGCACTATCATCAGGTCAAAATTTTCACATGTCCAATACTTACCTATGACCAAATACCTACAAAACTAACAACATTCCCATAAGCCTCAACTGTACTTTGTGTTTAGTGCAAACTTCAGCTTAAACTGATATGGTGATCTTGATTAACATTATTATTGATTAGATGACCTGCTTAGTTGAGGTTTAAAGTTAAGGGAAACCAGCTTTGCATTAAGTGTCCATGATATGTACGATATGTCAGATTAGACACACATACATGCATGAGTTGCTTTGGAATTGGCACTGACAAATGACCTGGGTTATTTTGTTATTTAGATGTAAGGACTACAGTATAAGTTCTGTTTATAGAATGTTACTGTAAAGGGATAGTTTACATTTTTTAAAGAGGGATTGTATGAGCTACTGATCCATTGTTCTATCCTCTGCCTGGAATCATGTGAAGTCATGCTACCTATTGGACTTTCCTATGCAGGGCCACGTTCAACCCCGACAAAACGTATAAAAAAGTTGTATTAAACAAACGGGGGTTGAACACTGTTGTGTGTGCAAGCACTCTGCCTTTTTATTACTAAGAGTTAATATACACGTCTCTGATTGGGTATCACCTGTGACACAGCCAATAAACGAGAGACACACCCACCGATTATAGGACGTTTTTCCTCGCCACTGTTGCACCAAATGCTTGCTTGTGGGAAATTGTTGGGTCTTTGTAAATTATAGTGTGGTATAGACGTACTCTATCTGTAAAGTAAAAGTGTCTAAAGTGTCTTGAGCGAAGTCTTGATTTGATACTGTAAATAAAATTGAATTGAAATTTCACACCGATGGCTCAACCAGGGTTATACCCAGGTCGACTGTCGGTCTGAATGGGTTAACCCTCCTCGATCTACCGGATCCGGATCGACTAGAGTCGATTTCTAGTGTGAATTGGCCACGACCAGGATCGCTATCGAACGGGGCGGGACACATTACTAACAGAAGGGGGCGGGACAAATTATATGATTGGTGGGAAATGAGAGTGGGGCACTCTGCCACACACTTTGATAAAACAACAACACAGAATTTGTCTCACTGGGCTTTACGCTGGGTTTACACAGGCAGCTTCAACAACAGCAGAACAAGCATGATGCAGAGCGCTATGCAGAGTGGTAGCTGAGTTTTTCAGGCAAAACTGCCTTTAAAATCCCAGCTTTAGAACGTCAACAAATGAAAATAAGTTTAGTTAAATTCTCTTGCCACTGCCGACACACACACGTGTCTGCAGACTGCAGTTCAGTGCGGCTGCTGCGTAGCGCAAATTTCTCTTTTTTTTCTGTCTATTTTAAAATGAGTTGTGAAGACAAAAGCAAAGCCCAACTTTACTTTTAATGAAATCAAACAATAAGAAATGTTTACCCTCTGTCCTAAAATAGTCAAAAATGGATACAAGAGTAACCTTCTTCCTTGTCCAGCTGCTGCAATAAATATGCAGAGGAAGAGAAATCACAATGTAATCACTGCGAAACAATCATCAAATAAGCTTTATTTCTCTCTCTCTCTCTCTCTCTCTCTCTCTCTCTCTCTCTCTCTCTCTCTCTCTCTCTCTCTCTCTCTCTCTCTCTCTCTCCACTGTACAATGACAATTTGAAGTAGCTACAAAACATTAGTTCTGCTGGTATACAGATGGACTGGAGTATGTGATGTTAGCTGTTCACTGAATATGATGTGAAAGGCCCGCACATTTCTAGTACTTAAGGTAATTGTTATGCATTGTTCCTGGGTTGACCCAGGCCATCTCTGAATTATCATGACCAGGGATATACCCATGTAAACTGCCTTGGTTTGAATTTCCAAAAGGAGGGTTGAACCCTGATCAGACAACCCTGGTGAAATCTGGGTCATTGGTGTGAAAGGGGTATCAGTGTACTACCTACAGTAGATGGGGGTTGGCACGCCCCCAGTTTGGAGGAGCAGGCAGGAGTACCGACACAGCAACCAAGCAATGTACAGATGTGGATGGGGGCAGCAGCTTAACATACTGTATGTTAGCCACCTAAAAAAATCGATATTACTTTAAGTGTACGCTATATTTAGAATATTTTCACCGCTTCACTATGCCGCCAGACAGCTCTTTCCTACAGGGAACTCAAGCTGTTATCTATGCTTTCTTCAAAGCCACAAAACTCCTTTGACAAAAACTGTAACTTTACTTCGCAGAACACAGGAGTTACTGGTCTACCGCTGCCTCCATCAGTTACTTTGCTTGTGTTATTGTGTGACTTTGGTGAATCCGAACTAACCCCTTTGAAACACCAAAGTCCCTCTGTCTAATAATGTAACAAAACTAATGTATGTAATGTGACCTTTACAAGCACAACATCACTGATGATTTACATGCACGCCAATATTCCACTATTATTCCAAATATGACAATATTCCGCATTTGATACAGGTCATGTAAACAGCATATTCCGGTTGGATATTCCGAATAAGGCCTTTTTCCGAATATAGCATTTACCGATTAAGACATGTGGGATATTCCAGTATTATTCAGGTTTTAGAGGGATTCTTTGGACATGTATACAGCGCATTCGGAATATGCGTCTCAATCAGGGTTTTTACAGCAGTTTACGGCCTCTTGCCTGTTTACGGCTTATGCTCAGCTCTGTGCGTTGCTATGGTTGCTGTACACAAATCAACCAGCCAACAGTTTGCAAGGCTGCAGACCCAATAAGAAGGAGAAACACAGCTACTTTTTAAAGCTTATTTTTTTGGGCTTTTCCGCCTTTAATTTTTTTGACAGGACAGCTAGGTGAGAAAGGGGAGAGAGAGGGGGAAGACATGCAGGAAATCGTGAAGGCCGTTTCACATTGTACGCGGCATCCGCTGCGCTCGCCGCTAGGTTGTCCTATTCCCAACTATATTTGTTGTGCTTGCCGCCGGGCTCAGCGCAAATTTACGTCATACATGCGCCAATATTTGAATGCACGTCACGTCTGCGTCCGGTGTTTACATCAGACGTGCAGTAGGCTACATGCGACATTGTGGATACACAGTAGTGATTTGGTGGAGACGATGTTTCTGTCTTTGAAACAAAAGAAAGCCTTGGCACTTGCCCTGGTTGTGAGGAGAAGACGGAGGAAGGCAGCAGGAAGAAGGGTGTGGGTGCACGAGACCCGCAGGTCCAGAGAGCAGTTGGGGGAATTCCGGCTGGTGAAGGAGCTCCGCTTTCACTGTGACCCGTTCCAGGGGTACTTTCGGCTCAACAGGGAGCAATTTGACAGTCTGCTGACGAGAGTCGGGCCTACGATTTCCCGGATGCGAACAACATTCCGAAAGCCCATTTCTACAACGGAGCGTCTGGCTATTTGTATCTCCCTGACGTGTGGCTCCAGAAAAGACAGTATGGAAAAGTACTTCCAAGTCTGCCCCTGCACCACTTTTCTGTCTCCTCTCCTTTATGTACCTGTCCCTTAGGTTCTTCCACCTTTTCTTACACTCCTCCTCTAAATAGATGAAGACGTGTGGATTATTTTCATTTCTAAATAAAATGTTGCATTTCAATACTATGTGTCATTGCATGTTTATAAGTAAGAGGTCTGCAGTCATTGCAGTGGGGTATAATAAAGCTAAGATATGAGCCTACATTCATACATGCATCATTCATTCTCTGGAAAACACTTTGTTTAATGCATATGTGCAACTAATTCCTCCAAAACTGGAGCTTACACACTTGGAAATGGGTAGTTATTCTGTGTAAAAGCCATATACCTACCTATATACCTAAATGTGAACTTCAGTGAAAATGAACATGACTTGTGTCAATCAGTCCAAACATATTTTACACCATATAAACATACAAATACAATATTATTATTGTGTAATAACAACCAAGTGTAAATTGTAATTTCCCCATTGGGGATCAACAAAGAGTATAAATTATAATTTTTTTCATAAAAAATACAAATATATCCTACAAATACCTGTATGGAGCTGTATAATCAACTTGGTATTTGGTTTTCGCAGCTCACAACAGTAGGCTACAGTTCTTCTCAGTTGCTTTGGCGTATTTCTCAGATCAGAGATAATGTGTAACTTTGTCACATAGGGAATAGTGCTCCCTTTCATGTGCATTGTTCATTAGACTATACTTACAGAGTGAACTGTTAAATATGGACAACAACACAAAGCAGTTTCACTATCTTGGTATAAACAATGTCAGTTTGATTAATTGGTATAAATACTTGCTTTGGACACAAACAAAAGATTTCCAGCAAGATACATGATTTTTCAGGTCAGTCACTATGCGGTGCAGTTTACACCAACTGTTTTAAGAAATGCACTCACTGTTGTGCAAATGCAATTATGATTTGACAAATGCACCAAAGTAACTGAGAAAAAATGTAACATAGGATTGTATTTCAGTAGAGACATATATGTTGATTTCACATAGCTAAAACAAACCTGAATGATTTAAATTAAGAGGCTACAATAATCTACACAGCTGGCATGCCTATTATGGTGAAATATGCTTCCACAGCATAGTTTTGCATCCGAGGTCTCTGTACGAGCTCAAAGTTGTGTCGTAGCCTATACAGCTCTGGGAGATCGCTGACGGCCAAAATCAACCTCTTGTCCATGTTCCGTTTGTGGATCCACGTGTGTTCGGTGTTTACTTTTTTTTCTTTTTATTCAGACACGTCACAGCGCACCGCGGCTGCTCTTGCGCATGTCGCGGTCAAAGTTGAACCATGTTGAACTTTGACCGCGGCACGCGCAAGAGCGGCCAACTGCAAAATGCCGCGGCAGACCAGTTCTTTTGCGCGCATGCCATTGACAATAATGGGTTTCATAGCGCAGCGCTGCCGTTTGCGCGTACAATGTGAATGACCCTTCACAGGTCGGATTCAAACCCTGGACCTCTGCGTCGAGGCATAAACCTCTAGGTACATGCCTGTTCTACCCACCGAGCCAACCCAACCACAACTGAAACACAGCTACTTTTAAACATTATCAAAGACTTGGATATCAACAGGTTTTTGGATATGCACACACGCACACATCGCTACGTCGACCTTTTCAAGAAGCTGGTTGAAGGAGTGAAAGAGGGACGCTGTGTTCCCACGGTCCAAGAAGTCCGTCGCTGCTGGAAAACTTTGAAAAAAAAAATCCTGTTTTGCACGACTACATGTAATCAGGAATATTAGTGGAATATTCACTTTCATTAGCCATGTAAACAGCTTAGTTGGAATATCGTCTTTTTCGGAATGAGGGCAAAAACCAGAATATTACGTGCATGTAAACGTGGTCAGTGTCTTTACTGTGATACTGAGAGTTAGCTATCAACTCACCTGCAGATAAGAATAAACCCAGAGCAAATCATCTCTCTGACACTGTTGGCTTACAGTCACACTTCCCTCTTATTTGCTTATGATAGTGTTTTTGTCCTTTTTTGTTAGTTTTAGGATTATGATTTTTTCATCATTCCTCAAAAATGTCTTTTCATCCAAGCCACCTGGTTAAATAAAGACTGAAGACAGAAAATCCCTCCACAGAGCGGTCAGTTTCAGTTTAAATGGCTTGAGGGATGGCAATGTCAGCCTGTCGGTTGGTCCTCCACTTTAGTACGGAGTGAAATATCTCAACAATATTAGATGGATTGCAGAACTTTGTACAGACATTCTTGGTCCCCATGGGGATAAATCCCACTGGCTTTGGTGATCCCCCTGACTTTTCCTCTAGCACAACCATCAGGTTGACATTTGTGGTTCAGAGTGAAATATCTTGACAAGTAGATGTCATGGACGGTCCTGCTCTATGGCCAGTGGCCTTTGGACTTTTAGTTTTATATATCTTTAGACCGTGTGACAGTTTTTGAGTATTCTGTGCTTGTGTGTGTCCCTTATGTGTCTCTGTAGTCCTTTCCTACATGTCTTTCCTTGTCAACCTGTCTTTGTGTTTGTAAGTCCTTGTTGTCTCGTCACCTCTGTCATGTCAGTTTCCTGTTTTATTTTGTAATCTCTGTTTCTCCTGTGTCATGTTGTGTTTTACTTCCTACCTTGTGTGTTTTCCCGCCTTTGTGATTGTCTGCCCTGCCCTGATGTCTCACCTGTTCATCAGCCCTCATGTAACCTGTCCCTCGTTACCTTGTGTATTTATGCTGCGTTCCAGGCAACCCCTAACCCGTGTTTTCACAACCTTCTACCTGTGAAAGTGCCCTGGAACGGCAGTCAAACCTGTAACTTACTACCCGTGAACTCGTAACAGATCGTTGTACTCCCAGTTACAGTTTTTGACGTCACACACACATAAACAACAATGGCAACCCCTATTGATACTGTACAGATGCTGGTGATTAACGGTGAATAGAAATATATAGACATAAATAGGCAACATAAAGTAATTCCGCACATTGTAATCAAAACAATACACATACGATTGTGTATTACTACAGGTTATGTTTATTAAATGAAGCTCAAAATATGTCGCCGACTACAAATCGCTAGTTTCAGCTAGCGCTAGGTAACGTCAACGTTAGGTAGCCGCTAGCTAACGCTAGCTAGAAGGGTTTGTCGTGACTTTGCCTGGAAACCTGAAAGTCGTGAGTCGTGACTTGAAGACAAAACTTAAGGGCAAAAAATTTTGTCTGGAACGCAGCATTAGACTCTAGCTGGGTTCGACATTTTTCCCTCATTTACTCACTCGCTATTCTCTATATAGTGTTTATTAAATAGTGAACTATAAAGGGAACAACCAAATGAGATTTTGGACATTCACTGAAAATATCGTTATCGTATCATCAGTAGATGCAATGGTTATTTGTGTGACAGAATATGTCCCTGAAAGAAATTGAGCACTCAGAAGAATAGTTAAAGGTTGTATATATGTTGCATGTTACGTTTCCACTGTTTAGAAACGAAAGCCCACTCCATTTTTCCTTTTCAGTTTCCGCGGGTCCTTCTGCTTCTTCTTCTTCTCCACCGTGAAAACAAAAACGTGTTGCATACTGGAGTAAAATGTGGTGTACATCGTATGTACACTCAAATTAGCAGTGCATTGTGGGTATTTTATAGTGGACTATAGTGAATGAAATTAACTGCTGAGAATTCGAACACCAATACAAAATGGCAAACACACTATATAGTGCACTATTTCCGTGATAGGGAACGGTTTCGAACACAGCTCCTGTGCTTTCTTTGTCTGTTGTCCCATCGTTGTTGTCACTCAATCAGGGTTTTTACAGCAGTTTACGGCCGTGTCAGTCCCTGTGGCTTGTGGTTATTTTTTCCCGAGTGTTCAGTTTTCTAACTGTCACGGTTGTGGGTTTCTGTTGTAGTTTTTTCCTGTTTTATTGTGTTAATTTATTCTGTTTCCTTGTTCTTTTACGTATGAAGTTACTGTCTTTTGTGTTTTACCTTGTTGTGTATGTTTCATGTTTAGTTTCCTGCTTTATTTTGTAGTCTCCCTGTTTCTCCCATGTTGTGTCTTGTTTAACTTCCTGTCTTGTGTTTTCCCGCCTTTGAGACAAGGGGGAAGCGTGCATCTGGAAAGCCTACCTCCAATCGGGAGATTCTAGGCTAACAAGCCGTTAGCATCCCATTGACTCCCATTCATTTTGGCGTCACTTCGACAGTGAATAACTTTACATCTAAAGTGTTTAAAGACTTTATTTGTCCATTGTTTATTTCTAAAGAAACACAACAATGTATAAAAGGCTCCATTACCTTGTATCTCACGTTATGGTCCCGTAGCAGACGTTTTTGTAAAAATAGGCTAACGATTGTGTCATAACCACGCAACTTTCTGTCGCGTAGTAGAGAAATTATCGTATAGTCAGGAGAAGCTCGCAGGCAGTTTCGACTTACATTAGCTGTTTAAGTTTAACTACTAATGTTAACTAGCATTTTAGTTAGCAATAATTAGCCTGTGCCTACGTTATCTCCTTACATATACCTACGCTCTGCGTCTGCGCAAGATTGGGAATGACTGAGATTTCTCTTGCCACAGCTACCAGAAGACTTCCAACTTTCAGACAGGTTGCTCACGTCACATTTACGTCGTCAAGCTCAATTTGAGGCTGCGCAGCATGCTCAGCCATCACCGGAAAAGTGACTTCACTGGTCTCCGTAGAAATATATGGCGTCGCTGTGTCCATTCTTTTACTGTCTATGCTTTGAGATTGTCTGCCCTGCCCTGATGTCTTTCACCTGTTCCCCAGCCCTTGTGTCACCTGTCCCTTGTTTCACCCTTGTTTACATGTTTATTTAGTCTGTGTGCTTTCGTCAGTCTTTTGTGAGAGTTCCTTCCAGTGTAAGCTATATTTTCGTGTTCTTGGATTTCCCCATTCCTTTTATGTTCCTTGGTTTTTCTTTTGTTTGGACATTACCAGCTTGCGTGTTTAGTAAGTTCTCTTTGTGTTATCATTAAATTATTGTTATTTCAAACTGCTGCTTCCTTCTCACCTTCCTGCACTTGGGTCCAAGCCTCAACTCTGTCTGACACTAACTGTTTTTGGGGATTTTGTGTTGGAAATTACTTTTTCCTTCCTGCTTGCCTCAGGACACCTTTTGTTGTAAGCCTTTTTATTTTTATAAACCTCACTGCCTCCAACGCATCCACATGCAAAGTCAATGCAAAGAGGCGACGCAAGTTCACGAAATTCACATCATTTGCGTAATTAACGTGACGCCGATTTGCAAAAGCCTATCAACATTGACATTCTCCTGCATAGCATGGCCCCGGTCAATCCAAAAGCCATTCAGAAACAAGTATTTAAAAAAAAGGTTTGCTTGCCGTCTTGCTGACAGACCTGACAAAGCACAAATTCAGACTTATTACAGATTGACATCCTTTTGAGCCTATAGCCATTACACGGCGGCAAAACCTGGTTCTCAAGTAGCGCTGGATGCAGTCTTTCAAATGCTAATCTCTACAGAGTATGTTATAAACCCAGCCAGGGTGGCGTTTGGTTTTCCGAGACTGGGACTTCCACAACAGGTACAAAGTGGCCAATTGTAGTTATTTCGGCCGTGGTTGATGACGGAAAGAAACGTTGATATCTACACCGACACGTCTTGGGTGCAATATGTTTTAGAAACCAAACAATCAATTAATTGATTAATGGAGAAAATAATCAGCAGATTAATCAATCATGAAAACAATCATTCCGTAATCGTTCAAAATGAGCTCCACCTCAGCCAACAGTCAAAGTATGCCTTTAAATGAATGCATGAGTAATAATTAATTATTTAATGAAATAATAGATAATATAATTGTTTAACAGTCACAGGGGACATTTTCTACTTTTAATATTTTAAGTACATTTTGCAGAACCTAATTGCATTATTTATATCCTTCCTTAAGTAAAAGAACTGAATACTTTATCCACCACTGCCTGTTGGCATCCTTTACACTCCCTGAAAATCAAAATCTTCAGCCATTATCCCCAAAAGAAGAAAAATTTAAGACACCTGGATGAAATTCCCACTCTCTTAAAATGTATGTATGTATTTATTTACACACTTAAAAAAACAGCAACATGAAAGAAAATGTAAATGACAGTTTTCCATTATATAACAGTGTGTTCCTTAGGTTTGTGGAATACTTAGGTGCTCTTATTTGGCAGGTGGGTTTAAGGGTCCTCAAGATAATCTAGTTTTTTAATAAAAAAAATACAATTTACTATAATTTTGGACCATTATTATTATCATGTCTGTGTGTAAAATGATGGAAAAGCTAGAGCAGATAATACAAAATTAAAACACTCAAAAAGCTTAATGACAAAACTTACTAAAGAAGTCCACTGGGGACCACTGGGACGTCTTCATTGCTGTGCCGAAGCTTAGGGAAAACCCAGCTTACATACTTTTATTTAAGTAACATTTTTAATGCAAGACTTTTTCTGTGGTTTCAGTACTTTCACTTAAGTAAAGGAATTGAATACTTCCTCCACCACTGCCTGTTGGCATCCCTAACTCTCTCCGCAGAAACTTAACACCTTCAGGCATTATACTCACGGTTAGAGAATTAAAGACCCCTGGATGAAATTCCCACTCTCTTAAAATGTCTTAAAATGAATGAATACACCAGCACTTTTTGCACTTCGCACTTTAATTATTACAGTTAATTCTTAGGATGTTGTGTTGTCTGTGCTGTCATGTGTGTCCTTCTTTTGTGTCCTAGGATGCTTTGTTAATCTTGTGTTTTTTGTTGATTTTATTTTATGTTGATTTTAGAATGTTTTTTCTGTTACATGTTTATGTTGTGACGCAATAGATTGTAGCACTATGTCCATGATAAATTTCCCCTCTGGGACAATATAGGGTATTCTATTCTATTCTATTTATTTACACACAAAAAAACACAGCAACGTGAAAAAAATGTAAATGAAAGATTTCAATTCTATGATACACACACAAAGAAAAGACACAAAACAAGAGACAACAAATTATACAAAAGCAAGTCAGAAAGAAAGTCATTTTTGAGAATAATGCTGACGTATACTGTAGTTTAGCCGCATACCTGAGGAAGAACATCCCCTCAGACGTCTTGTGTAAGCTATTTCAGCAGTGTGAGTTATTAGTGTGTGTGAGTAAAGGTTGTCTCACCGGGACGCTCCCATCTGCACTATGTTCCTTAGAGCTGCAGTCACACCCTGAGGTGACACAACACCAGCAGTGAAAGAAGTATTCAGATCCTTCACTTAAGTAAAAGTGCTATTACCACACTGTAAAAATACTCTTACAAGGAAAAGTCCTGCATGGAAAATGTTACTTAAGTAAAAGCATGTAAGTATTATCAGGGAAACGATCCAAACAGTTGCTGGACTTGTAGGTAGTTACATTTTCGGGTAGTTTAATTTATAATAAAACCTATTTTATAAACTACATGTGTTTTGGGTGCAAAAGTCTTGATTTGTAAAGCTACTAGTAAATAAAGCTGTAAAAAAAAAAATATTTGTCTCTGAAATGTAGTGGAGTAGTAGAAAGAAAAGAAAAGACTCAAGTAATGTACCTCAAATTTGTACTTAAGTACAGTAGACTACTTGACAGGGGCGGAGCGGGACCAAAAAAATCTACCGGGAAATTTCGTAGACCACCGGCCCTGCGGGTGGGGGGGGCTGGGTGGTAGCTCGTGCTAATTCCCATCTGTGCCTAGCTGTGACATTAGGTGCTTAGCAAAGTTAGCTTATTTCACCTGTAATATCTTTACTTGTTAATGCCCGGAACATGTCCGTTATTTTGGAGCATTTCGCTGCCTCCTCCATAATTTTTTTTTTGAGTCTGACCTTCTCAACGGCACCTTTCCCTTTTCTTTTTTGGCTTTCCATCATTAGACTCACACACTGTCTGTTAACGTTACCGATAGACTTCCAAACGTGACGAGGAAAAAAAGTTGTTTGATGGCTTTACGTCATAGGCCAACCAGGGCTATGCCATTTGGGGAGGGGCCGTTCACTGATCCCCCCTATATTTCTGAAAATCCTAGACGTGGTTGTGACCTGCACTTCATTAGTGCTTTCTGATTAGCCTGTGTTTGTATTGAAATAAGAGGCTGCTGCAGCCCGTCGTACGTTTGACCAGCGGGCAGCGGAAGCACACCAGGCCACCGGATGGTTGCTAAGAACTTGCAATGTATAACTATTATCAGACCGGCCCTCGCAGCCTCGAAACACTACAGGCCCACCAGGAAAAGTCCTGACTCTCCCGATTGCTACTCAGGGCTTAATTTGAGCCGGAACACGCCGGAACATGTTCCGGCACCGCCGACGTTGGATCCGGAACCTTTTTTATTGGATCCGGCACCTCCTGTGTCACTATGAAAAATTAATCGCCTAACAGAAAAAAAATAATTACTGTTTGTGTAGTGTTCAATGTTGTTATCTGTCGTGTTAGTCTTTATTCCCCATTGAAGTTCCACAAAAATCTCGTGTTTGCATTTTCGATGCGTTTTGAGGTGAATTTTCAGGGTAAGACAGACGGGGGAGAGGGACGGAGGGAGGGAGGGGAGGCACTTCAAGTGACACATGCGCTTGTGCTGGTTGAGATTGATGTTAGCCTCGTTTCACTCAGGGGAAAAATGTCAAAAAGACAACAAAGTTTGCTTAACTTTTTCAAATACGCTGGCCAGTCGTATCCCAAACAAGCAAAAATTGTTTCCGCCGATCAAGAATGTGGAGACATTACATTTCGTACCCATGCAGTGAAAGTTCTGAAATTAAAATAAACATTGCCCTGATGTACACACAGCGTTGTTTAGGCTTTTTTAGTCAGAGAAGCTACATAGGCAGTGTAATTTTTTTGTTTTGTTCCGTTACCTCCAACCCCCGTTTTGAGTCACCGGATCCACCCCCACTCTGCGCTCCGGGACCTCCCACTTTACAAATTAAGCACTGCCGCTACTGCTACTTGAGTAAATGTACTTAGTTACATTGCTATGCTGGCTGACTCATATCTGTGCAAGAGAAAAAAGGTGTGTGAAACATGCAGCTTTCACTAATATTTTCTCCCTCAGTAGTTTTAAGGTGTCTGACAGTATCATATAGATGAGTCATTGGCAATCGAGCTATTCTGTCATTTAGGTATGAACATGTGTTGATATTCTGTATCATGTTGTTCCAGCTCTTCATTGAAGCTGAGAAAGCTTATTTCTTTGCTCTCTTCATTGTGTCTTGTTGACAGTGCTGGAATGTAACTAAGTACATTTACTCAAGTACTGTACTTAAGTACAAATGTTGAGGTCTTTGTACTTTACTTGAGTCTTTTTCTTGTCATTCCACTTTCTACTTCTACTCCGCTACATTTCAGAGAGAAATATTGTACTTTTTACTCCACTACATTCATCTGAAAGCTTTAGTTACTAGCTACTTTACACATTAAGGTTTTTGCACACAAAACACATGCAGTTTATAAAATACGATGTTTTATTATCAATTAAACTACCCAACAATATAACGGCTGCAATGATTAGACCATTAAACACAGAACTGTTTGGATCGTTTCCAGTTTCTAAAATGTGAGGGTTTTTCTGCATTGAGTACTTTTACTTTTAATACTTTACATTTCCTGATGATACTTACGTACTTTTACTTAAGAAACATTTTCAATGAGAATGTTTTTACAGCGTGGTATAGTAATTTTACTCAAGTAAAGGATGTGAATACTTCTTCCACCACTGCTTGTTGACTTCTGTCTGTAAATTGTAACCCGTACTAATGTCTTGCTGTTTCCTGTTGATCTGGTCTCAAAACATGTGGCCAAAGGACTACAGTTGAAAATTAGCCTGCTGGCTAACACTGGCAAATCTACAGAAATGTTGATTAATGTGTGTTGTCCTTAAATAAATAAACTATATGGTGGCTGGGTTAGCTCAGTTGGTAGAGCATGCACATGTATACAGAGGTTTACTCTTTGACGCAGTGGCCGCAGGTTCGACTCCGACCCGCGGCCCTTTGCTGCATGTCATTCCCTTTCTCTCGCCCCTTTCATGTCTTCATCTGTCCGGTGGAATTAAAGGCCTAAAATGCCCCAAAAAAATAATCTTTCAAAAAAAAAAAATTAAATATGATGTTTACATTGAGTGAATTTTCAAACCCAAGACTCCATGTTTTTATGGCCATCCTTTGAGATACAATTCAACAAAATCCTCCGTATTTGAATCGATTCTGAATCTACAATTCAATACAGAGTTCAGTAGAACAAAGTACGGCTGCACAGCATGATTTTGTAATGACATGATGGGTGTTTTTAATGACTACAAAGGGATATGATATGTTTAATTTCAAACCTGATTGGGGGGAAAGACAAACTCTGATGATAACTGACAAACAGAAAATAAGATTTTAAATCCTCTGAATGTAGGAAATGTTTATCTAAATGGTTCCCAGTTTGGAGGAGTGACTGACAGTAGCAGAGGGAGTGCTCCACTTTACTTTATCACAGACACAAAGTCAAGGACATGTTGGTCTCATAACAATGGTGTCGTGGACTTCACACCTAGGACTTTTCCACACATTGACTTTTCTTGGAGGCAAACACCCACCCTGCAACAATTACTAACTCAAGTACTGCACTTAAGTACAATGTAAAAGTACTTTTACTGAACTTCTAATGCACTACATCTCAGAGGGAAATATTGTTCTTTTTACTCCACTTCATTTGTTTCATAGTTTTTAGTTACTTTAGATACATTTAAGTTACAGATCCATGAATCTTAATAAATTAACAAATAAACAATGATGTATTTTATTATATATGAAGCCTATCTGCTATATCAAAGTATCCCCACCTTTGTCAGGTGCAATGTTAAAAAAGGGAAACAAAATCAAATCAAAGAAACTAGAGAGAACAAAGTGCATCAATGTTTTTGTTCAGATATTTGCATTTCGGAGATGCAAACATCATCAAACAAAGTATGATATAGTCAGCATCAATACAGAAACATAGCCTAGTATTAAAGCTTTAGTACGTAACTTTTACTGCTTTTGCTGCAGAGCAGAGCGGAGAAAGGACCGCAAGTTCACTCAAAATTACTTCATGTCTCATTTGCCTTTTTAGCAAGGCAGGTAGTTGCAAGTAACCATGGCAGTGGTAGCTTTTACTGAGTTTTCTCCTTCATTCTCCAGTAGACTTGCAGTAACTCCGGCGGTGACAACACTCATTGAGCTCAGGCTCGAACACGGGAGGGGTAGAGGGGCAGGAAGGCATTTCATTGGTTCTTTCCAAGTGGACCGCGAGGCAGTGATGGTGGGCGTTTTTACAAGATTACAGCAGCTACAGATGATGGATCATTTTTGCTCCTTTTTCAGAGCCTATTAGTTATTTATTGTTTTCAGGGTTGCTCATTGTTGCTCGATTATATATTTATTTCTTCTCTTCCTTAGGTGGGATTCCTTCTATAAGCCCCTAGGGGCTTAATCTCACCTGCACAATGCTCTATTTTATATTACTTTATTTTCTTGTGTTACTGTTGTATTGATTTTATTGTGGTAATAAATCTTGTAATCCAAGACTAAAAAAAAACTTAAAGTCACAATGAATATTGTATTATATTGGATCTTTAAATATCAATTAACTTTGATAAAGCTAGATTCTATAAATTGATAAAAAAAAACTGAGCTGCCACAAGTGGACAAATCAATCAATGGTTATTTGATCAAAGGAAAATTAATCAGCAAACTATTTTGACTATTGATTAAGTGTGTTTGTGGGTGATTTAGTGTGTTTCTTCACACATGTGTTCAGATTCATTTCAAAAGATAAGATAAGATAGACATTATTGTCCCGAAGGACACATATACATACAAGTATGTGTTTGTCAGTTTGGGGAAAAAAAAAGTATCGTTCCTTCAAAACAACCACAGTTTCACAGAATTATGGTCATACTGCTTCTGTCTCAATCCATGCTGTAAAGCTGACAAGAAGGCGTGTGCATTGGTTTGTACATGATAAAGTCCATAGTGTTACCAGCTGAATGGGTGTGTTCTCGCCTCCAGCACAGAAGAATGTGAGGCGTGTCAGGGTTGCCCAACACAAAGCAGTTCGGCGTTCGGTCTGACACTTCTATAGCAACCGGCAGCTGTTTAACCAACAGTCAGTCCTCTCCACGGGAGACTCCAAACATCAGATGGAAGCTGTCAGTCTATCTGCAGCCAACGGTTGCACAACACGTCACGACATAAGTGTTCATGGGAAATGTAGGATTAGTACAACAGGCAGGGTTGTCGGATAAAGATTACGTTTCCAAGCCAAACACACACACACACACACACACACACACACACACACACACAACTGCCCCAAATTTCTTGGCGGAAAACAGATCAATCTGCCAACATTTCTGCAGCCTGCTGATTCAAACAGATTCACCGTTATTTTATTAATTCATTACCAGCCAAATTGGCTAGTAACTTTACAATGTTACCCGCCAAAGTAAATTTTTACATGCATTTGGTGGTTTGGCGGGTGTTAATTTAAAGCCCTGGGCGTACCACAGTGTGTTCCGAGTGCTGGAAAATCAGTCTCCGGTCTGGTCTCTTGGAAAAACTTTCCCCCCTGTTATTTTTTAGATTTAATAAATTTAAATTTACGTGTTCACAGTCTGTCTGTCTTTAACAAAAAATGACAGCATTGGTTGTTGGTTCCCCACAATGTCCGATGTCCGTTACCTTCCGCTTTCTTTGTGTTGAAATTTTAAACTGCGGTGGATTTATGAGGACTATGGTTAACTGCTCCTCAGATCTCTGCAGGGTAAATCCAGACCCGGGGCTCCGTGCAGAGCTAAGCGCCGCCCAAGACGTTTGTGATTGGTTTAAAGAAATGCCAATAAACCAGAGCACATTTTTCTCCCATCCAGGAATGCTGTATGGTCTAGCCAGACCCTCCTCTGCAGTGCTGTGGAGGAACGTCTGGCAATGAGAGACTATTATAAATTAAACTACCCAACAATATAACGGTCTACAAGTCCAGCTGAAATGATTAGCCGATTAAACATTTAGTTGATTGACAGAACAGTGAGAGCCAGTAAGTACACTGAACCTGTTGTTCTAGACTGCGAGGACACAGATGTGTATGTCCAAGAAGCTTACATATCATAACAAGTCAGGAGTGATTTGTCCTCTCCATCATTTATGCTGACAGTGCAGATGTGAGCTGCGGGCAGGCCAGAGTTTCCAAATGGCACAAACTGAAGAATAAGTGTACAAGCCGTCTCCCACCTGATGATGACTCTGTGGATCTTCATATGGAAAGGACAAACTACCTTACATATTGCCAGCTCCATTACAACCTGCAAGAGCATCCTTCTCCCATTGGTCACGGCTGGGAACTAGTGAACGGAAAGTGTCGACCGGTGCGTCACACCCTGCCCCCTTTGCCCTAGCAGCTCACACCTCGTGACTGCTCAGATGAGAGTAGCAGTGATGATGAGAGGAGTCAGTGTTGAGATTCAACAGATTCAGATGGAGAGTCTTTTTAGTTAATTCAATACATAAATCATAATAAATAAATAATGTATGTATTATTAATTTGTTTTAAATTGTTAAATTGTTTTAAATTGTTGGGAGAATTGTTTTAAAAAGCTTTAAACTGTTTACCATGTTGTAAGTCGCTTTGGTTAAAAATGAGTCAGCCAAATGTAATGTAATTAAAATTTTTTTAATAAAAACAACTCCAAGCTAAAGAATCTCCTCTGTCTCCCTGCTTTCATTGGTTCCACCCTAGACATCTGATGACCTATGTGTATGTTGTAATTTTACTGTCCATAACTGAACTCAGTTTGAGCAGAGCTTTCATTTGAGCCTAATATTAAGGCTCTATAACGATTTTGAAAAATTGACATTTAAAGCGTAACTCACCAAAATGCAACCTAGGGTGTTTTTGTGAATGTACCTGAGTCAAACTTTCGTTTAAAAGCATATTTAGGACGGAAACGCCACTTTTAAAATTTTCGTTTTTCGGTCAAATGGCCTTCTGAATGGGAATGCTAGGGGCACTACTATGATCGCATCAAAATCACTATTTTTACTCTCTACGCTCTACGCTCTTACGCTCTACACATGAACTCAGCATTGAGAACATTGTTTGTGTACAGAAAGGTTTTTAACAACTCACTGTAGCTGTTGGTTTTCCAGTCGCTGTCCATCTAGCCAGTTTAGTTTCCTTTTTTTTCTGTGATGGCCCTGCCCCAGTATCAGCCATAACTATAACAGATAACTTCTAAAATAAAATTTCAAATACAATTAGGCCTATATAAAGAAATCTCCTGCTACCCTTTACCTGGCTGGGTACAATAACATAGGCTTTTCCGGTGTTATGCCGAAATCTGCGAGCCGTCAGAATGTCTGCTCTCTAGCCCTGTCTACCTGCCGCAAATCATTCAGTGACTGCGCGGGGAAAATCTGACCAGGGCAAAGGCATTATTAAAAACTATATAAAAACAGCATTCTTTTCACTGTAAGTCTCGTTTGCTGTTACAGGTCATTTATGATCATCAGATGGAACATTACACAGTTTCAGAAACATTTTAAAGTTACATATAGTCACTTTAACTAACATTTTCAATGCAGGACTTTTACTTTTTATTTACTTGTACTTTTACAGTGTGGTATTAGTACTTTTACTTAAGTAAAGGATCAGAATACTTCTTCCACAACTTCCTGCTACTCAAAAATGTGTCCTACTTATTGTTAGTTCCCTTGGATGTCCAAGCCTCACTGTGCTGAACGATGTTGGTGCAGAGTTTGACACGAGGAACGTGATTTCATATTCATCTGCTCAGGGTGGAATGTTTCTAATGCTCACCCTCAGGTAACGGTAACCAATTCAATTTTTAACTTTTGTGAAAAAAAACAGCTGCATTCATGTTGAGAAGGATTGATATTTAATACAAAAAAACATCAATGACATCAGAGAGGAGAACAGGAAACCAAAAGGCCACAAGGGAGGCGAACATTCCTGAGAAAGTTACAATAGTTGGTGAGACATGGTGCACTATATCTCCAAAAATGGTGTGTGTGAGAGAGGGAGGGAGGGAGAGAGAGAGAGAGAGAGAGAGATTCGTTCACATGCTTCTTAAAGCTTTCTCAGTAACCAGAGAATTGCATTTTTCCTCCCACACTGTTTCCCTCCTCTTTTTTTAAGATTATTTTTTTGGGCATTTTCGGCCTTTATTTTTTGACAGGACAGATGAAGACATGAAAGGATGGAATGACATGCAGCAAAGGGTCGCAGTCGAACCCGAGACCGCTGCGTTGAGAATTAAACTTCTACATATGGGCGCCCGCTCCACCAACTGAGCTATCCGGGCGCCCTTTCCTCTTCTTTTCCCTCCTGTGCATCAGCTCCAACAGGCGGCCAGGTGAAGTGCGCACGCTCATTGCGCAAGTCTCCGGTGTGTGGCAGGTGTAGCCCTGGACCCGCCCACAAGGCAAAGCTCTGTCAGTCTCTGAAAGTGTAGCCTGTCAGTCAGCAGCAGAGCACCGCGGAGGGAGCATTGCTAGGTAAGGGGCTAATGATTTACCTGTACGCTTGTTGGATTTTTAACCTGACTGCTGCGTAACTCTCACTGCTGTTGTTAGAAACCCGTTATGCTTTCACTTACTGCTGTGAGTTCACGGCATGTTTCCTGGTGCTGGAGTTACACCGGAATGTGATGGAAAACTAACTAACTAACGTTAGTCTTCCTTGCTGAAGTGTTTTTAGAGGGACAGCAGCAGGTAGGCGGTTCAATAGGCAGGCTACTGTTAACTCTGATGAAGTCATTGACTAACACAGGCATTCTGTTAATAACTCAAATACCATATAGTGATATTTGGATAGAAAAGGATCATTTCCTGCTAGGGAATTAAAAAAAAAAGATAGTCAACTTAAAAACGGACTTTTCTATCAATCATAAAAAAAACATGTAATGCCAAAATAAGTGCAAAAATGGGATCCAAAGAAACTTTATTTAAATATTTTACCACAATCAAAAGTTGAGTAAAGTCAGTGTTCACACTACTACTGAGTGCTACCAATCCACATGGTTACATTATCAATATATAGGACATAACAAAGTCAGTGTGAGCTAATGTGGCCAAAGGAATGTGGATTCCCCTGTCCACATTGGTGTAGTGGTGTCTGTTCATGGTTCCAATGTAGGGGGCCCCTTAATGTTACAACATACAATCATATATAATACAACAGTGTCTTTCCAACTTTGGGGCAACAGTTTGTGTTTAAAGCTTTCCTGTTTAATAGAAATACTGGCAAAAAATCAAATAGGAATAGTATCATGTTTTTTTTTTTTCTCGTGCCAATACTGTATGCATACACTGACGCCAAGTACCAAACTTTTATCATATAAATTGCACATTCAAATGTAACTTTTTGGTACTGGAATAATTAAAGAAATACTAAAATTGAAGTGAGATGAAATTTATCTTTTTAGATAAAACAGATGTTGACAAAGTTTTCCTTTGGGGGCAATTTGAAGTTGGAAAAAAGGTAATACATTGCAACATATAGCAGCATATCGCAAATAGAAAGTCGCAATAATATCGTAGACATAGGTATCGTGATATTATCGTATGGTCGGGCCTCTGTTAATTCACAACCCTACTGTTTAACATGACAATACCCCTGTGCACAAAGGCAGACCCATAAAGAAATGGTTTTCCCAGTTTGGTATTGAAGAACATGAGCGTCCTGCACAGAGCCCCCATCCAACACATTTAGGATGAACTGAAAAAAATCTTGTTTCCACGAGAGTAGAAACTGTCATATTAGCATATCAATGTGAACGCTATCAGTTATGGCTGGAATGTTAGGTTGGCCACATACTTTAAATTTAAAAATCCGGTTTAAGTCACTATAGGAACATCACAGGAACATTATGTTCATCCTATAGGAGAAAGAATTACCATACAAAATAAAATGACTTTCCATAATAAAGCACAATGACAATATATATATTTAATCTTTTCATTGTTGTCTCAGTTGATGCCTTTGTTTCCACTTATAGTTACTTTAGCTTTAAATCTCCATCTAACTGAAACACATTTGTAGCAATTACTGTTTACTGTCCTAGTCTCGCATTGCCAGACCTTCCTCCACAGCACTGCAGAGGAAGGTCTGGCTAGTCCACACAGCATTCTGAGATGAGGGGAAAATATGCAACAGTTAATTGGCTTCACAATCATTATGGGTGCTGCTGCAAAATAGCCTCGGGAAGGAATTTGTTTTGGTGGAACATGTTTATGTTCAAAAGTTGTTTTAGTCGTGCGAGAGAAAACTCAGATTGGACAGAAGTTTCTTAAATAAGTGCAAGAAACAAACATTAAAAATAGACTAAGAAATCCTAGTTGAATAAGACCAAAACAATGATTAGTCGACTAATCGACAGAGGGGGCAGCCCTACTGTCAATGAAACTCCCATTTGTCACAATGAAGAAATATGTTTTGAAATATATGTTATATCTGTGCTCAATCAAAGGGCGAGTCTGACTGTACTCTGCACTGTGCTCTGATAAGAGCTGGACAGGTGGCAGTAATGTCATTTACAGTGGCTCCTATTGGGGCCACAGTGTCAGATATCAGATGATTTATGACAACAATAATAACAATAACACTTCCTTTCCCAACCGCGTATATGCACTGGACCTTTAACCATGGCAAGATTACAGCCTTCATGGGTTTAAACAAACAGCAAGTCGGGCAATTACAATCGTCAATGGCTAGGCGCCGCACGGACAACGCAACTGCTCCTCTGCAAAATATGTGTACGTTCAAAGGTCAAACTCAGATTGGACAGATAGTCTATCTAGCTGTCTGGATTTAATCTGCAGAGATCTGAGGAGCAGTTAACCATAGTCCTCATAAATCCACCAGAGTTTAGAACGCCAACACAAAGAAAGCGGAAGGTAACAGACATCCGGCCAAAATGAAAGACATCCGTCAGAATTTCCGGTGGCACCTGAACAATCCCAGAAGTGGAACGTTGTAGATATAGACTAATTGGACTGTTTTTATACAATTTTTCTTGGGTTAAATAAAAACTATGTAGTGGTTTTCAGTCAGTCGTTATATATAATTAAGCAGATGATGGAACTGTTGGTATTATTGCTCCATTCAAATCATTTTTTATGAGAATTATCATCAACTCTTTACAGAGCTTTTAGCCGCCTTTAGCTTATAGTTTTACAGTGCATTTAGAAGAAGAAAGTGGAACACGTAGCAACTAAAGAACTAGATATTTCCTCCAGGAGCTGGTGGAGACCAAACCAGAGCTAAAGGGAGAGTCAACATTAAACTTTGGTTCATCATGTCGACACAAACATGACTCCAATGTGATAATAATGTTGCTCTGAGTCTTCTTGATGTGTAACTGTTTGCTAACACATTAGCCAAAGATGATTTTATAAGATAATATATGTCAGATTGTTGTGGAGTTGTTCATCTCCCAAGTGGCCAAAGAAGCTATTAATGCAGCTTTAAATGTACCTTGTTTTTAGTTGGCGAGCTTGTTGCTTAAGTAGCTAATTTTGCTTAACAGCTAGCTTCCGGAACAGTGGCACTAGCAATACTATCTGCCAATTCATATGGTGACCTCAGACAGACAAATTTGTAAATGTATCTAGGTTTTGCTTTAATTTTAACACTCTAAATATAGGTAGATATGTGGATAAGAAGAAGCTAGCCTGGTGTTGTGTTAGCAGGGAGAAATGCGCTCACCTCATGCTTCAAATACTGTAAATGAAAGCAGTTAAATAGAATAAGTTAATAGACTGTCCCTGTGCTGTTGTCCTCAAACATTGTTGTAATGCTAATGTCTCACTGACTTCTAAGGCAAACAGAAGAGTAAGTCATGCATGTTTAAGTGTTTTCCCAGGCTGAGGAACGCTGAAACCCTTACTTAATATCAGCTGCTAGCATCTCTGAATCACTGGCTCTTTTCTGTCTTTTTCTATGTATATTCCTCCTCTTTATCTTTCTGTCCATCTTCTTCTGCTCTAGTTGTCTTTATCTCCCTCTTTCTCTCTCACTTTATCCTACTCTTTGTGTTGTATCATGTCTCTTGACACTCACTTTTCTTTGTCTTTTCTTCACTGTCTCTTCTCTATTCTGTTGGGCTTCTTTCTCCTTAACTAATCTCTCTTTCACTTTCTTTCCACTCTTTTTTTTCTCTGTAATTCTCTAACCAGGAGGCATTGATGGTGACAATTTTTTGTTGTTGTACTTAAATGTTTTTGGTTTTCCTTCCCTTACTTTACTTTTTGGCCATTATTCAATGCCATAATCCATGAACAGGAGACATTGTGACCATATTTCACATTTGGTCAAACACTGAATTGGTGACACTAATCTTGGGTGGGCACCTTGAAACTGTGGTGGTTGTGTAGATCTTCTGTGCTGCTGAGTTGAAGATGTGTGTGAAGCATCCATTTTTCACCAAAACAATATACACCTGACACTACTTACCCGATTAGGTTGGACTGTAGCAGTCATTGAACCTGCACACACTGAGGAAGGCATTAGTCAAAATATCTGTGCTTGTAATTATATACTGCACAGTAAATGTGAAGTTCAGGAGACTAAGTTGTCTCTTTCTCACTTCTTTTTCCTGCATTTGCTCATTTCTCTCTTTCACTTTCCCCCTCTCACTATCACTTTCTGTTGATTTCTTCACACAACTTTGGTCATTCCAATTTTCCCTCCTGTCAGTCGTTCATATTTAAGTAATCTGTATCTGCAGGAGATGACTTTCTGAACAGCATTAGAACATTATAAAAGATGACAGTGGATCATGTAAAAACTGTTTTTATTTGTTTATCTTGAGCCAGATCTCTCACTCTCAATGATGCCCCCTCCCCTTAATGGGACTGCATTCTTTCCCTTGACTCCCGTTCAGACAGTTAACCAACCAGACCAACAAGATATCACAACTCTCTCTGTGTGTGTGTGTGTGTGTGTGTGTGTGTGTGTGTGTGTGTGTGTGTGTGTCTGTGTGTCTGTGTGTCTGTGTCTGAGAGAGGGAGAAGAGAAAGAAAGAAAACCTGCATCCATTCCTGCAGATACCTGTCCATGTGTGTGTGTTTGTGCATGTGTGGATCTGTGTGTGTACACCATTCACCGAAACCTCCATTACCTTAGCATTTAGATATGTCATATTAAAATGATGAGCTCAGGCTTGGCTTCAACACACACACACACACACACACACACACACACACACACACACACACACACACACACACACACACACACACACACACACACACACACACAAACAATATGATATTTCAAGAAGACACTGCTCGTTATTTAAAGCTGTACATATTTTTATGGGTTTCCTCTGCACACTGAATATCTGAATCACAATAAATGTTTTATCTGTTCAGTGGCATTGCCTAATTGTTTGTAGGAATAGAGACAAGAACAAATAATGACGGTGAACATTCAGATATTTTCTATATGAATAGGCCTACTTTTTCTGATCTGTTGATATTAACAATTATCCAGAGAGAGGAGCAGTCGTTGGTTCAAGGGATCAAAATTGTGCACAGGTCAACTAAACTTTTTCACAATGACACTTATGTTGAGGTGCCGTGTGATGAGTTTATGTTCAGGGTGTTGTCTGTCTGTCAGCTGTCAGGAGGAAGGAGACAAGTATTTGTGTTTGCCTTCATCCTCTTCATACTTGTCATGCTTGCAGATGTAATTACACGTCATTGCGACCGAAACATAGCCTACAGCAGATACCTGCACCCTTAAAACCATTAGATGTTGTGGAGCTCAGTAATGAAACTTGTCCTGAGAAAAAATAAACATTTTTGTAATTAATAGTTAGGCTATATGTTCTAAAATCTGAAAAATGATGTGCCATCCATTTGTTATTTTAAAGAAACTGAAGTCCTAAATTATTCAAATCGTTGTGGGCATGGCACGTCTTGTTCACTTCCTCTGCCCATATTTCTCGGTCTCAGTTTGAAGACATGAGGCAGGAACAAGAGCGTGACTCAGTGAAGTAGTACGAGTATTTAGCTTCTGCCGCCCCAAAGTTTCACTGAACAAGCCGTCTATTGTGTGCTGCATTCATTTCTATTATAAGACAAATGTCAAGTTCTGGTATGAGGAACACCCCGAGGTGGCATCTGGTGCCCATCAATCATTAACGCAATGGAATCTATGTAGAGCAGGAGAAATAATTCCCTAATGCCCTAAAGTAGCGTCTTTGTGTGGTTCATTAGTCCTTGAGCTCTGTGATACAACTCTGACATCAATCTACTGTTTTATTCTGTACAGCGACAATGGTCAAATTAGGACTGCAACTAACGATTATTTTAATAATCGATTAATCTGTCGATTATTTTTTCGATGAATCAGATAAAAAAAACAAAAAAGCATCAATTTACATCAACTCAATACATACTTACATACATACTTGTTGTTTTAGTTAATAGTTGTGTAAAGGTAAGTAACCCAAAGAGTAGATACAGACAACACACACACACACACACACGTTCACTTGAAGCTTATTCATTAAATTATTACCATCATTGTAGTAAGTGCAAGTTAAGTTCATTTGTACACCACATTTAAACACAGCTTAAGATGACCAAGTGCTATAAAAGAACTTTAAAATGAAATTAAAAAGTACAACACACACAAATATATTTGTCAACAATAACTGATATGGGACAAAGCACAGAATATATACATGACAATAGATTGAAAAATGAATGGGCCAAAAAAGGCGAGTGAATAAAAACGTGTCTTTAGTCTTGCTTTACTACTGTTATTAACGAGCTAACGCTAGCTTGTAATGCTAGTCAGCTGGATAACGAGTAAATACCACACCAGCAACAGAAGAGGGACGTTACGTTCCTCACTTCAAAACGGAACAAAAGTAGGATTTAGTAGTGACTTTACCCTGCTGTTGAACTCCCTTCCTCCTCATCAAGGACTCCAACATGTTTACGTTTTAGGTGCTGAATCATCACCGTGGTGCGCCTGTGCCATGCCGTGTCGCTTGTGCTTATCTTGCAATTAACACGTTTTCGATTTATTTATTGTGAAATGCTCCCACACGTTGGATGACTTAGGTCGTACTGATTTCTCTGCCTCCGCCATGTGTTTCAGAACAACGTTAAGGGTCTCTCCGGTCTCTCTCCGTATTTCCTCTACCCCCGCTCTGCTCTTTTTTCTTTTCTTTTGCTCCGCTCCGCACGGCACTCAACTCAATTGCTTTTATTAGGGCTGTCCTCGACTAAAGAAATTCTTAGTCGACTAACACTTATATGATTTTGTCGATTAATCGATTAGTTGATGTAATCGACAGAGCTGTGCTCTTTGAGAGGTGATTAAGACTAGAAAAGCACAATATAAATGTAGTTAATGAACCATCTGTAAAACTGAGTTTCTCCACAATTAATCCTGCAAAAGCACCACTTTAAATATTGTGCTTACCAGAAATGTGCTCATAAGTTTCTTGGAAATGAGTAATTAAGCATGAATAAGCATAAAAAATGACTCATCAACTAAAGAAATCTTAGTCGACTAAGACCAAAACGACCGATTAGTCGACTAATCGACTAAGAGGTGGCAGCCCTAGCTTTTATCTCCGCGACTGAGTGGCGTGTCGCGCGACACAACGAATCGATAATGAAATTCGTTGCCAACTTTTTTAATAATCGAAATGTATCGATTTTATCGATTCGTTGTTGCAGCCCTAGGTCAAATTCAGTTTGAGATTTAAAATACAAATTTTGGGATCAATCTGTGTAGAAATGTAATCAAAAATATTAAAGCAACAAGCGTATTGTGCACTGTGAGGACTAGCCTTAGTTTTACAAAGACACTTTGACATCAATATTGAAATAAATCTAAAGCAACAAAGTGTATGCTGAAGAGTTAGCAGGAAGCTTGCCATCATATGCTAAAGAGTTGGCAGGGAGCTTGCTATCAGAGTGTATGCTAAAGAGTTAGCAGGGACCTTGCTATCAAATGGCGTTTTTCCATTACATGGTACCTGCTCGACTCGCCTCGACTCTACTCGCCTTGACTTGACTCGACACACTGTGCGTCCGTTTTCCATTGCAGATTTTAGTACCGCCTCAGCGTGGCTGATCGTATGCCGGCTCGACGCACACACCAGCGCACAAGTACGCAGAGCTTTCGCCGTAGCGTGTGTAGCCTATGTAAAAGTGGCCTGATGTTTACTTGTGCCCTGGTGTGTGCGTCGAGCCGGCCGTGTGTGTGTAGTTAGGCTACGGCAAAAGCTCTGCCGGAGCCTCCGCAGAACTGTAAAACAAGCGGCGCCGCAGTAAACTGCCGTGACCTAACGCGACACACACACAGAACGTCGAAGGTGTGTGTTGCCAGAAGACACATTTAGTTTCAAATGAAGCTGGAGGCAGCAAAAAAACAGCTAAACTGTTTAAAAATAGCGGGTTTGTTCAGGACACCCCCGTCTGTCGCTTTCACGTCACCTTTTCGGCTTGCCTCAGCTCGCTTGGAACCTCGGCTGAGGAGGTACTAAAAAAAGTACCTCTTAGCAGGTACCAGGTACTTTTTCGTAATGGAAAACCAAAAAAGGCGAGTAGAGTCGAGGTGAGTCGAGCTGGTACCATGTAATGGAAAAGCGCCAAAAGTGTAGGTATATGCTAAAGAGTTAGCAGGGAGCATGCTATCAGAGTGTATGCTAAAGTGTTAGCATACAGAGCTTGCCATCACAGTGCAGAGCTTGCTATAAATCAGCACAAAGCTAAATACTTGCTATCACCTTACATACTGTTGAGTGCTAAATTGTTAGCATAAAGCACTGGAGTGTATGCTCTGATAAGGTTAGTGTTTTTTCTTTCATCTGAAAAAAGGCTGTGTGTCAGTACAGTGGAGGATGTCACTGTACAGTAAATTGTTAGCATTGTGTCAAGTATCACTCAACAGCATCCTGAATGGTAAGGTGTTTGCATGAAAACTTCTATCATTCACTCATCACAGTAGACTTAAAGTGTTACCACGCAGCCTACCTAATGACTTATCAAAAGGGTTATGGGTCACGATTTAGTCTTCTCACAATGAGGAAAAACGTGATACAAAACCATCCTAAAAACCAGTCTTGTACATCTTGATTTTTGATTATCGGCCACATGAAGTGTAGAGGATCCTGACTGAGTGTTGATGGAGTGTGCCATAATGTTACAAACTGCAACTCAACAGTGAATCATGGGAAAGTAGGAATGTGGATGGAGATGACAGGTATGTTAGGAATGAGGGTGTGAACCTTGAATGGCAAAGACACACACAAAGTTTGGAATGGTAATGTCACAGTTCGGAACATACATTTTTGTGTGTGTGTGTGTGTGTGTGTGTGTGTGTGTGTGTGTGTGTGTGTGACCATCCCTGCGAATGACAGCTCCTTGTTGAACTGTGATGTGTTTGGTGGCCATGTCATGGTTGTGTTGTGCAATTCAAATACAGTATCAGTTTTTAATACAGTCAGGGAGGGAGGATGTTGGTATGTGGTAATCGTAATAAACAGTCCCGCCTGGCAGAAACTCACCTTTCTCTGATAGTCCTCTTGCAAACATTTTCATTACTGTGATGTCATGTCTTTCATTTCCTAAAAGAAGTTGTACATATAGGTGAGACATTACTTTGTTTAATGGCCCCCACATATTTTATGATAACAGCATTCGTACATGATGTGATAGGAAAGACAGGTCATGAACTTGCATCATCCATTTGTCTTACTTAATTCAAATTTAATTAAGTGTGTCACCAAAGTTGTAAATCAGCAGACTGTGGACATGTCTCAGTGTGATATAAGACCAACGGTTTCACAATAGTTCTCTTATCATGATTGGCAGCTTTTGTCGATTGGCAGCTGCGGAGCGCTTGTCCATCTGTCTCTGGTGAGTGGCAGTTTCATAATTGGTGTGTCAAAATCAATAAATATATACTGTATCTAGCAAGTAACGGGTCGGCTGAATTAATCTGGTTTACTACAGCAGTAGGAACCAAAAATAAACAAATTTTGCTTTGATTTAATTGCAATAAACGGATCAAAAGCATGCTAAAAAAAACTACATTGTGATGCTGATTTGTAAAAAGTCTGAATTCATACTTTGTCAGGTCTGTCCGCAAGACAACAAGCAAACAATTTTTAATGAAACATTTGCTTTGCGTTAAGTGTGAACACATCAAAACAGAGAACAGTGCAGCCCCGCCCACTAGGTTTGATTGACATGTGATGTCAGGGCAGCGTGGCATCAAAAGTGGAGACTAAATAAAAACAGAGGCAGATCTCACAGATTGCTACTTTAATATGCCACACATTAGAGGTCCTCTCCTCTCCTTGTTTTGTGTTGCCATGGGGTTTTAGGTCTAAGTGACAAAGTGACTACGTTTAAATGCACATAATATTCTGGTTTTTGCCCTTATTTCGAAAAGGATGATATTCCAACTAAGCTGTTTTACATGGCTAATGAAAGTGAATTTTCCACTAATATTCCTGTTTACATGTAGCCGTACAAAATAAGATTTTTTTCAAAGTTTTCCACATATGGTGGACTTGTTGGATGGTGCGAACACAGCGCCCATCTTTTATTCCTTCAACCAGCTTCTTTAAAAGGTCGGCGTAGCGATGTGTGCACATGTCCAACAACCTGTTGATATCCAAGTCTTTGTAGTATAGCTGTGTTTCTTCTTCTTATCATTGCAAACTGTTGGCTGGTTGGTTTGTGTACAGCAACCATAGCAACGCAGAGAGCTGACCATAAGCACCATTGAGACGCATATTCCGAATGCGCTGTATACATGTCCAAAGAATGCGTATGATACTGGAATATCCCACATGTCTTAATCGGTAAATGCTATATTTGGAAAAAGTCCTTATTTGGAATATCCAACCGGAATATGCTGTTTTCATGACCTGTATCAAATTCGGAATATTGTCATATTCTGAATAATACTGGAATATTGGTGTGCATGTAAACGTCCTCAATATGTCCACAGTAAGTGGATTTCTGGTGGATCTGATCAGACTCTGTCAGCTCTGCGTGCCACTATCATCACAGGAGAGGAATGTGTTTTCTGAGGAAGAAGAAGAGTGTGGACAAAAAATAGAAAAATGAAGGCATCTTCAAAAATGCATTCCAAGGATTTAGATTAGCACTGAATGAACAGGTGGTAGGCACGATGTCTCAGGAGGGCCCTTCTGTTGCTGAGATGCAGCATCTTCTGCGCAAATCACAGTGGAGTCAAAGTTAAAAAAAAACAACTTTCAATCCTGGTTTAACTGACAAATTAAAGCTCAGATAAGATCTTGCATGGCCTGAAAGTGTTTTGAAACACTCCACTGGCATGAATGCCAAAGAAATGACTAATTATCACAAGGAATGTGTCGTTGATTATGTATGTTTAATATGAACTTTTCTAAACCAGAAGTGGGACCATGCCTACATGAAACAACTCCTGGAATGCTTTGAACGAAAGATTTAAGATACTTTTATATAACCCTTGCAGGTGATTTGGATGTAAGTATTCAGGGCACGCCATACAACTGAAGGCACTGAGACACTCACACTTCCAAGAATACCCATGATTCACTTGGGCACTACTCTTTCAAGGAAATAATCTGGTTAATGGTTTGTTCTCCCAACTCTTCACCAATTACAACAGCCTGCTGACACGTATTTAGATGAAGAGAATACTACTCATGTCTGTATGCTTAAAGCTATAGTGCATAGTTTCTGTCGCCCCCATGAGGAATTCTAAGTAATGACAACAAAACTGTTGGCGCGTCCAAATGATACAAGCCTTACATGATCGCGCATGCCCACGCGCCCCCACCCCTCCTCCACGCAGTTGCTAGTAACCAAGGAGGACACGGAGGATTAAAAAAACATGATGGACTCTTCAGAAGAGGTAATTATCAGCACTCAAGCTTCTGCGTGGGAAAGTTGCCGGACGACACAATCTTCTGAACATAGCGATACTGAGAAATTATCCATTTTTTTGTCTCGTTTTACAGTTACATTCGTTCCTGACTTAAACTGCACACTGACGAGTTACCCCGCTGAACTCATCTAAATGCTTCCCAGTATGTTTCTGCAGTGAAAGCCTTTCAGCCCATTTCATCAGCCTTTCCAAAGCCCACATCCCCCACCTTAACATAATGTTCAGGGCAAACAGTTTAAATTTTGTTGGAGCCCATTTTCTACATCTTGTAATTTCTGCTGCTAATGGATGCCTGAGAGTTGTAATTATTCATCTCAGTCATTTCAAAACTGCCACTGAGCTTTTCCTGAAATGCATCTTAGTGCATTTTTGTATTTTATCACTCCTTGTTTTTTTCCCCTCCAAGTTTTAATGAGTGTTGTTTTGCATTATGCAGTACCTCCAGGCTTCAATTTGGCATCTGGGGAAGTTGGCTTGACTCCAAGACTGTGGTCACCCAGTGCTTATTACTCATTAAGCCTCGTCGGAGAGCCCGAGTGGGTGCAGGCTGGGTGGATGCTAGGTGGGAGCTGCAGTGTTCGCAGAGTAGATGTTGTTGTCGTTTTTGTAGATGTTCTAGTTATGGAAGTGAACTAAGAGATAAGAAAGTGAAAGAGTTTGAAAGGCTTCATCGTCTGCATATCTTTCCTACTTGTACTGTTTATCTGTCTGTCTGTGTGTGGGCACATACCTTCTTTTTGTATACACTGGGGCTGGAGAATTATTGAAATTATTATAATGATTATGGTGTTGCTTCTACAATTAATTAAACCTAAACATTTGACCTTTTGATTTAGACTATCTTCCTAATATCAGAGCAGATTCATTAATAGGTCATATTAAGCGTTTGAACAAACGGCCGATGCTGTCTTTTTTCTAGTGAGGACAATTGTGCACAATAGCTGTGTGTGTGTGTGTGTGTGTGTGTGTGTGTGTGTGTGTGTGTGTGTGTGTGTGTGTGTGTGTGTGTTAGCATGTGATTGGGTGGTGTAGAGAGCTGTGTTGAGCCAAGCCTAAAATAACCTGAGGTAATACCTGTATGCAGTGAAAACATGCCATTAATCAGTCTAGTGTTCATAATGTGTGAGGGACAGAGTGGTGTTTTCCAGAACACGTCTCATTATTATTTAAACAAAATGCACTTTAACGGTTATTTAGTAAATCTGCCATGTCTGTGATGTGTTACCTTTCCCTATTTCGAACGCGGCATGAAAATTCTGAGAATGAAATTGTGGAAACTTCGGCTGCATTTTTGTGCCAAATTTGATTTTCCTTTCACTTCATCTACCCATACACTAGATGCACAAATTCTCCCTTCTTAGAATGACAAAGGGAAGGCAGTTTAGAAGGTGACAGATCATGACATGAGGAATTCAACACATTTTCTGTTTGAGTGCTTTTCAAGAAACACAGAGGCTGCAGGAACTGGTTGTTCTGTTTTGTTTTACACTGATAATGATGGGGTAGAGAGAGATGTAATACAGGAACTGGTACGACTCTGCTCCAATTAAGAGGGGAGGAGCAAAGAGGTGAGAGCAAATACAGGAGAGGTGACATCTTCACTGCATCATTAAGTACAGACAAACTAGTTCTACTGTTTTATATAGTTGGTGTTTAGAGAGAGACCGAGATATGCATGCCATACTGTACAATCCACTTTGATTAGGCCCAGGCAAAGATCATTTATACTAAAGATAGCGCATTTCAAGTAGGCATGGGCCGGTATGAGAATCTGACAGTATGATAACCTTCAGCAAAAATACCACGGTTTCACGGTATTGCAATTACAGCTCTAAAATGTATTATTTTGAAATGTCTGGGTAAAGAACAAGAAACTCTTTTCCTCCATTGAACACACTGTATTTTATTTTAAACTGCATATAGAATATTTGGTATATTTTTAAATGTGTACCATATTAAGTTCAAACAAATAAAACAATCATATTGTTTTGATGTGGATTCCCCTTTGCTGCCAGAACTACTGCTGCCCTAAAAATAAGAAAAATAAAGACAGACATGTTCATTTAACCGGAACGTCATGCAAGCACAGACACTTGCACCAACAACAGGAAGGGGAGGGGCCGTGATACTCTACACTGCACGTTGGCAGGCAGAGGGATTTATGACCGGCACTTTCTGTCCGCGACTACTCATAAAAAACAGCTCATACGGCAGGAACGGTGCAACAGTTTTGAAACTGTGACTTTTTCATACCGTGGTATACCTTAAAACCGGTAACTGGCCCATGCATGCCTAATTTCAAGCAGCGCCAATGGTATACAACGGTCCACACTTCCTGTCTCCTAAAGGGGCGTTTGAACGTGTAGTGAACGGCGTGTGGATGAATGAAAAGTTGTATTTGAATATTTTATTAAGATGTTCTTTTGCTAATGTTAGATATTTACAGAGCTAAAAGACATATTTAGCATCACAGAGATTAGTTTAACGTTAGCTGATGTTAGCTTCTCTGTGTAGCCAGACCTCGCGAGAGTTCGGTCCTGAGACAGAGACAGATCTCAGACATTTAATTTTCTCCTGATGTGTCCATCCGAAAAAGGCCATTTTAGTGTCAGAATGTTCTGGAGATATGTGGCTTGTGAAATATGGGTCCAATATTTACTTACATATGACTATGGAGCTAAAGGATCGCTCAATCTGTGTTCACGTTCACTTCTCCCATTGGAATCAACACACTCAGGACCTGCCGCTACTCTACTAAAGAGACGTAGCCGTGGCGGGGCCCACATGACACAGATCACAGGAAACTACTCCAAGTTGGGGCGTCTCTGGTCCAGGATGAACTAATCCAGTAGGACCAACCTGCCTTGGTCTTCTAATGTAGCGAGGGGCAGCAAATGTCCGGTTAATTTCTACAAACTCATGTAAACTGCATTTCGTCTTAACTTCTAGTTATGTTTCCAAAGTGACACCAGGGTTCTTCCTGGATCAGAATGAACCTTTTGGGGGGGGGGGGGAACTACGCACGGCAGTAAGCTTGATCGGTCCGCGTACAGGAAAGGCAATGAGTCTGTGTTACCTTATTTGAAAGAAATCTATGCATTTTCCTGTTATTTCTGACAATTTTATGAACAAAAAATGTATATTATGCTTGAGTAAATAAAACCCCAATTAACAAAACTGGTTAAAAAAAATGATATTGTTAGCGGAGGTGCTACAGTAAATTGAACACAATTTGTTGCACAAATATATTTTTCATCTCAGTTTTAATATTTTGGGTGTAACATTTAGGAAAAGGGTAGTAGTTATAATACTTGTTTACTCAGCCTGGTGAAAATGATATTTTTGTAAAAGAAGGAAGTGTTGGCTTTACCTTAAAAGTCCTTAATGGTGCTACCAGCCAGAGGCAAAGATCCATTCACAAATAAGCACTCACATTTTTCCCTTTGGGCGTTTCTTTTTATTGAAGAAAAATGCAAGAAGAAAGTTTGTGATTACTCACCCTAGTTATTGTAGTGCTAGACAAAATATTTCTAAAAAAAAAAAAAAATTCCACATTTAGTCATTGTTTTAGCTCCCTGCAGTAAATTCACATCATTTTTTTTTTACAATGTTAGTGAAGTAAGACCCTTCGTTAAAAGTTGTTACCATTAGGATGAAACATTCCTGGTCAGTTAATGAGCCTGCAGGGCGTCTCCTGCTGTTCAATCCCAATTTAAAGCTGCTGCTGGATCAAAGTGCACCAGCACACAAAGTGACATACCACAGTTGTTAGTCATGAGCAAGGCATGCTGGGTAAAGGAGTTCCCTCATGTATTTCACAACACACAGATCTGTTTGCTGAGTAATGAGTTGTGGGGTTATCATGACAGTGCATGTCCACAGACTTCTGGCCTGTGATAAGATAGACAGATGATAAGGATGGAACATGTTTAGTCTGATGTATTTTAAAAGTACTTTTGGAAAAAGAATTAAACTTCCGTGGTATTTAGGATTTTTCTTCTTTGGATTTACCGTTTAAAAAAAAAAAAAAAATATTTCTACACTTTTGCCCATTGCTCTTTTTTATGCCTCCATGCCGGCGACAGCCATGGCCGGAGGCATTATGTTTTGGGGTTGTCCGTACGTTCATTCACCCCATTCATGTGAACGTGATATCTAAGGACCCCCTGGAGGGAATTTCCTCAAATTGGGCACAAACGTCTGATTAGATTTTGGAGTTCAAGGGTCAAGTTTACTGTGACCTCACAAAATGCATTTTTGGCCATAACTAAAGATAATTCCTCCAATTCCTTCCTCCAATTTCAAACTATGACAACATTTGTCACAATTCACACACATATCTAAAAATATGAAATTATGACATTTTTTATCCAAAAGGTTAAAAAGGTTAACTTCACTCTGACATCATAATGTTCTGCAAAAACGCTTTTCTGGCCATTATTAAACGCTATATCTCAGGAACAGGAGGAGACATTGTGACCATATTTCACATTCAGAAACTACATTGGTGACACTAATCTTGGGTGCCCACCTTGAAACTGTGGTGATTAAGATCTTCTGTGCTGCTGGGTTGAAGATGTGTGTGAAGCATCCATGTTTTGCCAGATAATACACTTAATACCTTTTTTATAAATTGCTTCAAAGTCTTCACTACATGTATTAAATGAGTTTGAACAATTCAATTTCAATTTTATTTATAGTATCAAATCATAACAGGAGTTATCTCGAGACACTTTACATATAGAGTAGGTCTAGATCACACTCTATAGTTTACAAAGCCCCAACAATTCTAGTAATTCCCCCAAGAGCAAGCATTTAGTGTGACAGTGGCGAGGAAAAACTCCTTTTTAGGAAGAAACCTCGGCAGACCCAGGCTCTTAGTAGGCGGTGTCTGAAGGTGCCGGTTGGGGATGTGATGAACAGTGGCAATAATAGTCACAATACAGATAATGGAACAGTGACTACAAATGGTAGTCGTAGTAGTTCATGTCATAGCAGGGCACTGCAAGGCAACAGGGAACAGACAGACAATGTAAACTGCATCTTGACTGCAGTCGGCGGAGGCATTCAACCGCAAGGGGATAATTCTACTTTTCTGGTAATAGACTGCCCTGTATGAATGCATTTCTATAAAATAGTATAAATAAATTTAGCATAGAAAAACGATAAAGATGATTTTTTTCTGCACGATACTAAGTCTGCACATCACCTAGGAAGGATATACAGTGTAAAGACAGACTGTGTAAATAACAGAGGTGATCGAGTGATTCATAACTTGATGGAGGAGATGCAACCTCACCTGACTGCATAATATTATTTGTTCAAACAGGGAGAGTCTGCAGTGTCTCATCTGAAAAGAATGAGACGCTCCTCTGAGCTGCTGGCAGTGTTTCAGTGAGGAAAAATAAACTCTTTTACTATAGTTTTATTTTTACTGAAGTAGTTTTTGTTTAAAATACTATGGCAAAGGAAATAAAATGAGTTCCAGCAGCACTGCACTGCACTGCAGATTGTTAAGTTGTATTTATCCTGACATTTTGGTTTTACAGCACATTTATTAGCTGGCAGCTGTTTTCAGCCAACAAGCTCTGACTCTACACTACCTGCTCATCATCAAACAGCAGACAAAGTTGGCAACTAGATGATGAAGAAAGTGGAACATTTAGCAGCTAAAGATTTTTCCAAAACCCCAATAGTTAATAGAAAAACTTCCCATTGGACCGAAAGCTCATAGTCCAATCTGTTTTCCCGAAAAAAAAGCCCACTTTAGATTATTTAACTAAGTTCACAGAAGAGCTGTTAACCAAAAAGTATTTCTTTAGGAGTCATACAAAGTCATACGTTTTATACGTTATCTGTTAAGTTGAGCAATATGTCAATAGAGTCTGGTCTAGATGTGCATGTATCATTGGGGAGAGTGGAACTTAGAGAAATAATTAAAGAGGGCTTAATGAAAGAATGGCAGAGGGTGCGAAAAGGAAGTCAGGGGTAGACACTACTTCTCTATACAACCTAAAGTTAAGAAGAGATGTTTCTATACTTCTCTGTCCCATAGGGACTCAGTTAAACTGTGTAGATTGAGATTGGGGCACTGTGGGTTAAATTACTCTTGGTTCATTGTAGGAAAACATGTTTCTGGCTTGTATAAATGTGGGAGTCTTGTAAAAAGGATAGGGCAGAAAGAAAACTATTCTTTGTTAGACTGGCAGGACTTGCACATGCAAATTTAGCTAGCCATAGTTAGCTTACCTAACCTATGTTTTTTAGGCCTTAGTATTGGGATATTTGATGCATTTTCTTGTTTTAAAGTGTCAGTATTGGGAATCCTAGCTATACTTTATATTTTTAAAGCATTAGTTAAAAAAAAACTGGCTAAAGCCTTTTTAAATAGTTGTTGTATGAACAGTTAGCTATGTTGTTCTATTTAAAACCTTAGACACATTTCTACAATTAGCCTTTTTGATAATGAAGTATGTGTTTAGCTTGTTTTCGTAATTTGGAAGTTGTAAGTCTTTTTTAAGGCTAGGTATTAGAATATTTGCTTTACAATTGAGATTGGGGCACTGTGGGTTAAATTACTCTTTGTTCATTGTAGGAAAACATGTTTCTGGCTTGTATAAATGTGGGAGTCTTGAGACCGTAAGGCAGGTTTTCCTAGAATGTAAAAAGGATAGGGCAGAAAGAAAAGTATTCTTTGTTAGACTGGCAGAACTTGGATTTGAGGCTTTTTTCTTCAGTTCCTGCGTGACACAGGACTGTATGTAAGAATTTAGTTCATCTTTGACCTGTGGAGCACAGTTATAAGCTTAGCAGCGTGTACACTGCCGGAAAGAAGAAGAAGAATAGTCTGGCAAATAGTAAGGTCAGTGAACTCCAACTCCAGAGTGTGTATTTTCAAAGCAACGGGCCTTCGGAGCAGTGAGCTTTTGTTTCCAGGATAACGGACCGTTGGACTATGGGCTTTCGGTCCAATAGGACATTTTTCGAATTACTGGGGTTTCAGAATAATGGGCCTTCAGACCAATGGGCTGGCCCCTAAAGAGATGTTGATGTTTTTCCAAGAGGTGGTGAGACCTAAACAGAGCTAAAAGAAAAGTGAACATTGGACTACATCAGGTGGCCACAAACATGACTCTACTGTAAATGGGATGATAATGCTCTGTGTCTGCTGGATGTGTATGTATGCAGCTGCTTGCTAACATGTTAGCCAGAACAACGTTTTTGTCTGGGATGTTCAGCTTGTTGTGCTTTTCCAAAAAAAAAAAACTGATTAATGCAGCTTAAACTAGTTTTCAAACAAAGTTTAATTTCACCTCCACTACTTGATACTTACTCTACAGTACTTCTACTCGAGTACTATAGAACAATTCACAGAGCGGTCCTTAATTATGCACCACACTTGAGTCCATAGAAAGGTTATTTCTACAACTACAGGCCAGATTTCCATCAAATTGGCTGTAAATAATCATGCTCCCCCAAGGAGGAATCCCAATACGTTTTGGTGACTGGACCTTTACTGCTCCACTATGATGACATAATCAAAATTTTTAGACACTGGATATCAAAATGTAATGTGCCTCTTGTACTGAAATTATCTGATTTCATTCCTGCTCCCCAGAGGATGAACCATTTAGATCTTAATGTCATCCTCAGGACAAACTACATTTTGTTCGTTTTTTTCTGTCCAACAGTTTTCGTATAAATGTTTAGACTGTTGCAGAATCTGGCAGGGTTTTAGACTTTTAATCTTGTTACATAAAAGTGTGTGTGTGTGTGTGTGTGTGTGTGTGTGTGTGTGTGTGTGTGTGTGTGTTTGAGATACAGAAACAGGGCATGAAAAGCACAAAGTCAACATAAAGGGAAAGAGAGCTGCAGACATGCAGGGAGGACCGCCCTTCTCATACCTGCTTATCAAGGTGTGTCTGACTTGGCGACCTGCCACAGTCATCAGGCCCCACCCAGACACACCCTGGGGTGAGAATTAGGACTCCTGCTACTTGGGTGGGGGTGTGAAGACAGGAACTCTGATCAAATCCAACCTCAGGTTTAGTCATGGTTTATTATTCCTTGGCGCTGACTTGACTGGACTAGTTTGTTTATATTGTTTCATATTTAGTGTCGGGACAGTAATAGCAAAATATGCTCTTTTTAAAGCTTTAATATGGTATGTATTTTGAATGCAGTCTGGAATTGAGACGCATCTTGTTCCACATATTTAGTTCATCCTGTTTTAGGTTTGGTTTAGTTTGGCCCAGTTTAATGAGCATATGACATCATCTGGCTACTTTTTGTAGCTAGTGCTAGCTACTTTCATTGGAAAAAAGTAACACACTGACAAATTTGCGAATTTGGGTGGAAAAGAGTTCTCATTTAAGAAGTCTTGGACTCCTCCCTTCTTTCATAGCTTATGTTTTTTTTTCTCTGTCTCACACACACACACACACACACACACACACACACACACACACACACACACACACAAATAAGTAAACTGATCAATCAACCACAGAAACCCTGACAAACTCTGGCCGGATATTAACTAGCAAACTCACATTCTCTCTCTCTCTCTGATTGCCCATTCTGGTCAGTGGGGAGGTTGTAGTTAGGGTCATCTCTATGTACACAGCAGTGCAGCCCCACCCACACACACACACACACACACACACACACACACACACACACACACACACACACACTCACACACTCACACACTCAGGAACCCCCTGTGGTCTGAGCTCAGTCAGGAAATTAGTTTCGAGTCCATCTGTCATCATGAACACTTCTCTCTCTCCAAGTCCTGCAGTGAGTATTTTAGAAACCTTTTACATCTCTGAAGCTATTAAATAGCATCAGAACAGTGAGACAAAGTTTGATTTTAAAAGTTTCTCTGAAACAATGGGCTAGCTAACAAGTATTTTGACAGTTAGCTAAAGTTGGTTCCTTTTAAAGTCTATTTAAGGCTTTAGTATTGAAGAATTTACCAAATGTAATCCTTTGAAATCATTTAAGTAACAATATCTAAAGTTGGTTATAACCTAAGTACTGGGTGACTTAGCAAAAAATGACATTTGTTGTTAAAAAACATCTTACTTGCAACACACCTGCATTTGACATGCATTAGTTGACGTCTGCACATGCAAATTTAGCTAGCCATAGTTAGCTTACCTAACCTATGTTTTTTAGGCCTTAGTATTGGGATATTTGATGCATTTTCTTGTTTTAAAGCCTCAGCATTGGGAATCCTAGCTATACTTGATATTTTTAAAGCATTAGTTAAAAAAACTGGCTAAAGCCTTTTTAAATAGTTGTTGTATAAACAGTTAGCTATGTTGTTCTATTTAAAACGTTAGACACCTTTCTACAATTAGCCTTTTTGTTAATGAAGTATTTGGATGTTTAGCTTGTTTTCGTAATTTGGAAGCAATAGTGAAGTTAGTCTTTTTTAAGGCTAGGTATCGGAATATTTGCTTTACAAAATTATTAGTGTTAGTGAAAAGTTAGTTTTAAAGTGTAGTTTTTTTTAAGCCTTAGATAATTAGCTAGTAGATGCCTGGCACACACCACATGTGTCAGCCACAAGAAAGTCAAAAAAACTACAGCTCCCATGCAAATTTACAAGCATGGTTGGCAATATTGGTAGGCTACAACATCAAAACTTGGTTTTCTACATATCCATACATTTTGGGTAGAAAAGGGGTCTCATTTAAGAAGTCTTGGCACTCTCATAAAGCATTTTTTTGTCTTGTCTAAAGTAAACTTGTCGAGCCCACAAAAGTTCAGGGCTTATGGGAAATGGTGTTAGTTAAAGGACGCTTGTTTAACTGGGGTTACCAACATTTAGAGAACTGGTGAATTAGTGCTACAGATGTTAGCATTTGTGCAGGAATTTCATTTCAAACCTTGGACGATGTTATTCTGACAGTACAACCCTGTCTCATAGAAACTACGTTATACAGTACTAATTTGTTTTCCCAATGTAATTAGGAAAACAAATGATCAGTATAGAAACATAATTTAAAGGAGACAGGGTTGGACAGTAACAAAGGAAAGAATTATGACATCCCACATTCATCAGGTTCTATTTTACTTTATAATGAGATTCGATTTAGTTGAATCCAGAATGTCACGTGACTTTTTTTTGTCTTACCTCCATCATCATTTTAACAAGATCTTTTTTCAGAGGGATTAAAACACAATGGACTTGTTTTGATTGCATTTAATCAGACAACACAGCCTCCCTGTGTCACGAACACGCAGCCCACTTATGTTGTGAATGCACCTACTCATATGGTGAGTTAGGAAATTAATTGCCTGCTGTCCATCTGTAGTTTTTATATATGTATGAAGATTGATTTCCACCTTTTTAAGAAAAAAACATGCATACGAGGCACCTGGATAAACCGCTGCAGCACAGTCTTACAATGGCTCTCTGTGGGGGGTTTCAAACAGTGATGGTGGGAAGCTTCTGTTCAGTAGGCAGACTTGTTTTTGTTGTTACCAACATTATTGAACATTTCTGATGTTGTACTAATTTGACATTAAACTGCTGAAACCAACTTAAAAATCTAAAGTTTTTATAGAAGTTCTCCACTTTTGCTTTGACATAACGTAACATTTACAGTAGGTGTTCTAGTTTTCCTTTTCTTTTTGTGCTTTTTTTGGGGTACAAAGTCAGCCCAGTCATTGGAGGTATCAGACCTCATTTGATGCCACTCACACTGCTTCAGATTTGAACGGTAACTTCCACAGAACGAGGTAATCCGTCACAGTAAACACGAGTAGCAGAGAGTCATGTTTTTACGTGACCCCCCCCTCAGCTCACACGCTGACAGATAGAAATGGAATCCCTCTAAAGAACATGTCAGCTGACAAGCTGCACTCCCACTAATCGGCACAGTAGTTAATTTTAAACTATAGGTGCAATTGTGAAGGTTTGGGTATCTTTCTAGATTGGCTTTATTATCTTTTCTATTAACAGTCACTGATAGTCAAAGTAAAAAAAATCAATGGAAAAAGATAAAATGTAGGGAAGGACCGATACAGTTTTTTTAAGACCGATGCCAATTATTAGTAGTTAATGAAACCGATATATTTGGAACCGATATGCATATACAGTGAAAATGAAAATCTTTAAGTCAAAATTAAGATTTTGGAATGTTACAAACTCCAACTCATCAGCTCCAAACTTTGTTTAAATGCTTTGAGCAATAGAAACTTTCAACATAATACCCAGTAAAAGATAGTCAGACAGTGTTGTGGGGGGGAGACATTAAGTCAGACTCAGTGGTGAGTGGAACAGAAGCAGAGGGACAGACACAGAGTTTTAGGGAGCCAAAGTAGCACACTTTTTAATTCATTAACTTTTTTGGTTATCAGGCAAATAAAACGCAGATACAGATAATCTGCAAACTGACAAAAAACGGTCCGATAATCGGCCAGGGCCGATGATCTGTCTATCCCTAATAAAATGTACAAAATTATCACACAGTCTACTTCACATTAGAGCTTGTATCTCTGCTTGAACCTGATTTTGCTGCAATTTCTCAGATTTCCCCCAGGCTTGAATCGGGGCGGGTTTGGGCTAATTTCCCGGTGTTCTTATTTTATTTTTTGATTGCAGACTGTCTGTGTACCGCTGTGTGTGGCCGTCATCTTCTAGATATCTAAAAAAACAGTTGAAATTCATGTTTTTAATCAGGCTCTGACTCAAAACTGCTACTGTGTTTCGGGTCGGGCTTGGACAGAAACTAAGCGGGTTCATAGGGTCGGGCCTAGTTTTTTGGACTCAATCATAGCTCTAGAACTACTTCACATATGCTTGGATATGTATTTATTTTGTTGTTATTATTTGTGCTGAAACAATTAGTCGATTAATCGAGTAGTCAATTGAAAATAAATCAGTTTTCATAATCAACTGGTGGTTTCAGTTGTGTTGGCAGTCTTAACTTACTTTGTTTGCATTTTACACATGAAGGTTACCAAGAGTTCTACTCAACCTGTGAAAACAATTGGATAATGTCTTCTGTGCCTCTGGCAGAGCTTTTTAGTAAAGACTGAGAAAAACAAGCCCATTCAACAAGAAATACAACACATTTCTGATACCAAAATGCTATTTTGATCGTAGATTTCACTCAAATCTTTTACTTTATTTGAGTGCTTCAAACCTTCCAGACTTTCTTTAGTCCAATCAGATTCTGTCTCACTACTACTAGTTCACTGATGTGTTTTATATCTCAGATGCGAAACAGTTGTGTGCTGGTATTTAAGATATCTTAAATACTCACTGGAGCATAATTCAATCCTTACTGTTTCTCTCTATTCCACACCAATGAAAACGGTTTGAGAATCAGAGGAGGATTTTTGCCAGTTGGGTTGTTGCCTTAGTTTTGGTTGATGATGGCATCTACACACTTGGGCAAAATGTCCTTCAGATGAAAGACATTCAAAAACCAAAGTGCACATTTAGGCTACATTTACATTGCTACGTTTTGGGTTGAAAACCAATATCTTTTGCTACGTTTACACCTCACATTCACACTGCTCTGGCGTTTCAGAGCCCCTAAACGGGAGACATTTGAAAACACTTCTGACCCTGTTTTGGTTTGGAATCTGCAGGGTTGTGTTGCAGTCTCAACGGCCGCAAACGGAGACCTTTGGCAACATTGACGCCATTGTTTCGCCGCCTGATTGGGTCATGACATCTCGTTGTAGCTACTAACGTTACTATGGCAACTACCAGCAACGGGCTGAGTATACATGCTGCTTCCTGTTTACCCAGACAGGCGCATGCCCAGTATATGAGAATGTTTGTGAGATATGTGGTTAGGGCGTGTTAATTTAAACAGAGTTTAGTTCTTCTACTGGAGCTAAAAAACACTTGTATGCACGGAGATTGCTTTTGGCTCAAAACTCTGCTTAAAAAAACTAAACGTAGCAATATAGATGTAGCCTTAGTAGTCTAAAGAGAGATTTTTTTAAAAGCTTTAGTGCGTAACTTTTTGATATTAATGAACATCTGTTACATTCAAGCCATTGCCAAATGAGTTGCTACAAAGCTAATTAAGACTATCAGCTCCACACAACTCTCTCTGTATTTCTCAGTATGGCTGTGTTCAGAAGATTGTGTCGTCCGGTGACTTTCGTGCGCAGAAATTCGAGTGAAGATAATTACTTCTTCTGAAGAGTCCATCTTGTTTTTTAATCCTCCGTGTTCCCCTTGGTTACTAGCAACTGCATGGGGGAGGGGTTGGGGGGTGCGCGTGTGCAATCACGAGAGGCTTGTATCATGTGGATGCACCGACAGTTTTGTTGTCATTACTCAGAATTCCTCATGGGGTAGACGGAAACTACGCACTATAGCTTTAAAAGATGTTTTCACTACTATCAGCAGCCAATAGGATCAGACTCCCAAGGGTGGTTGGTTGCTGCCAAAGCTGTTGGTTGTGAAACACAAGGCAGATTGATGTTGATGTATGAGGGTTACTGTGATGAAAGTTGATGAAATACTCTGTCCGTCTCTCTTTTCTTTCAAAGTGTCCAGAGTTCCAGAGAAACAGAGAGGACTTCCCTGCTTCGCTAGACAAACTACGGCAGCTGATAGAAGACAAAGTTCACGTCCTACAATCCCCATTCACTGAGGAGCAACAGGTAAATGATGAGAAATCATTACAAACTCAAGTGTATATTATCTCTTATGTGAAGTTACTTGGTACTTGCTACTACTACTTCGAGTACAACAGGAAAAGTTAAGCATCATGTTGCTACTGTGTATTATAATCCAATTTTATTTTTTGTAATGTTGATTAACCGCTACAAAGCAGTGAAGTGTAGTACATTAACAAGGTGTATTGTGGTAAAAATGAAAAAAGTTTTTCAAGAATTTTCCAGATAAATTTTTTTTTTTAAAGAGATGAAAATATAAATTTGGAGGGATCATTTTCCTGAGCTATACGACAATCAATGTTGATGAGTCATTGTAGTAGTGGCATTGGGTGTAAAAATGGGTTTTGATGTACAGGACTTTTTTTGATGATCCTAGTTTTGATTAAGTTGAATCATACCTCAAGGATGATTGACACTGATAGACACCGCAGGTGCCATATATTAGGGCTGCACGATATGAGAAAATATGTGATTATGTTGTTGAATATCGCGATAAAGATATTACTCGCGATACATAAACGGATATTAAAAGCATTTCTGCTGCTTTCTGTATTCTTCTACAATACAACAAATTGCCTGTTGAATTCAAAACAAATGAAAGGAAATCATTTCCAACATTCTTTTTATGGGCAAAAGAAACATTATATTGAATACAAAAGGCACCATTAAAATAAAGAATGACAGTTACAATTTAAAGTGCAGTTTTCTACCGATACTTTCTTTCAACTAAACAACTAACTGTTTTGTGTCTATCGCGATATGCTGCAGCCTTTCGCGATGTTTATATCGCGATGACGATCTATTGTGCAGCCCTACCAGATATACGTAATGAAACGGTATTTAATGGTGGATTGGATCATGACCTAAAAGTCAAATTTTCCAGTTGGACAAATCTTCATGAAACACTTTACTCTTTAATGAGTTAAATCTCAATATACCATACTCAATATAATGTACAAATGTAAAGCAGCTTAACCTGAATGTGAAACATGATGCCTCCATTAAAAACAGTTGACGATTATCACCAGTGAAGCAGAACTATCAAGAGTCATTCTGTCTTTGCTGACGTTGAAACTCGTCTTTGTTTTTTTTTAACCTGATGTCTTCAAAACATGGATCTTTGCTAGAGGTTTCAGGGCTAATTGCTCAATACTGCCTTAACTGCATTCCTCCTAACGGTCCACACAGCGATTTGTTTATATCAGCACTCCCTTTGTGTGTTTCGCTTGCTTTTTCACTCCATTTCTCTGTGGGAATCTGTGTCCCTCTCTGTTTTTCACTGTCTGTCTTCCTCCCTCTCCTTTCCCTCGTTGTTGATCACTCCCGAGGCCATGCTCATAAAGACAGCTTAAATCCAACGTGTTCCCCCACTCTATTAAATCAATGTCATTTTTCAAAAGCCTTTCAATAGGCCCAGTGTGTAACGTGTTTAGCTGTTCATTATCAAAATCTGTGTTGCCCGTTCACAAACTTGTCCTTTTTCATGAATATTTACCACCATCATCAATTCCAAGTATTCCTTTTTGCTTGAAATTTTACATTTGCATTTGCATGAACTGGGGAAGACGCTCCATATTCATGCTCCATCTTGAAATACGTTAGCCGGTAAGGGACATACAGGACATACTGCTCCACCTTTCGCGTTTTCGCTGTCACATGATAAACTCACAGGTGCTGCTAATGCTGCTAATGGGTATCGTAGCTTCCCGGCCCCGGCAAGTTTGGAGAAGGAAAACATGGAGGACCACATATATTCAAAATCCAAATTTCACGAACAGGAGTCTTGAAAAGAGCAAGAGACCAGCTTTTTGAAGCGTGAAGTCTAGCTGTAATACATACTTTGAACTGCGTGGCGCGAAAGAGAGTTGTTGCGATATATGATCTCAACGCTAGATGGGAGAAATTCCTACACATTGGAACTTTAAATGAAACTTCCCTCACGTGACTTCCCTCACGTAAAACGAGTGTGATGGCTGGAAAAGACAGTATGCTCACCACTAGGGATCGACCAATACTGGTTTTTCAAGGCCAATACCCATACCAATTATTAGTAGTTAATGAAACCGATATTTGGAACCGATATGCATATACAGTAAAATTGAAAATCTTTATGTCACAATTAAGATTTTGGAATGTTACAAACTCAAAACTCAACACAAAACTTTGTTTTATGGTTGTTATGGATAAAGACTGACTCGGACTATGTTTTAGAACCACCTTACCCCAAAAGATTGAGACGACGGGAGCTTGCCCAACTCTAGCAAGACTCTCACAACTTCATTCCAATATTGGAAATTAGACAGTGGAATCGCTTGAAAAGTCGTTTGGTGTAAGGTCGGTATTAGTAAGGTAACAAACATACTTATTTTAACCCAAACCACGATCTTTTCCTCAATCTAACAAAGTAGTGTTGTGTAAATTAAAGTGCTCATATTATGCTTTTTGGCTTTTTCCCTTACCTTTATTGTGTTCTATATCTTTTCTGTGCACGTTATAGGTTTACAAAGTGAAAAAGCCCAAAGTCCACCCCAAAGGGACTTACCATCTCCAACAGAAAACACTGTTCACAAACTGCTCCAAAGAGCTCTATTGTAGTCCAGCCTTTACTTCAGAGACAAACATGCGTCACTTTGTAACATGTTATAATGCTCACCTAGCTGCTAGCGTGGCACGCCCTCATACTCTGCTTCTGACTGGCTAGTAGTCCTTACCTAGCTACTGTGCATGTGCGACTCCCAACAAAGATGGAGTGAAGAAGTGAGTGAGATGTCTCACTCTGTAGCTAAAACAGAGAGCTCAACACACAGGGTGAAAAGAGGAGCTGCAGCAATGTGCAAAAATATGGTGTTCTTTGAAAATTAATCCATGTAAACCTATTCTGATATAACCTCTAAATACAATTATGAACCTGAAAATAAGCATAAAGTGAGCACTTTAACAATGTCAACCACGTGTTGAAGACTATCGGACTACCCTGCGCGTTGAAAACTGTCACTGAACGGTTACCCACTGCATTAAAAAGTGACACCAGTGGGTCCTGACGTGATAATTGGGAGTGAGAGTGCGTTGGTGGAAGAGAGCACTGGCATTGAGAAGGTTACCTTTTATAGACAACATTCAAGTGAAAAGTAACAAAAGTACATTCATATTACATATGAGTTTTAAAGAAAAAAATCCGCAAATCCAAAAACTTCTCTACATTGGCTTGAGGAAGCAGAAAACCCCACACACTGCTCTTGCTGCAGCATCACCATTTATTAAAGAAAACTAACGTTTCAGTCCCTCTGGACCTTCGTCAAAATTATCAAGTCCTTGTTACTCACTATTAAAAGCCTAAGAGTAGCTAAACATTTGCATAATATCGGCTTATATTAGCTCATTGTATCATAATTATAATGTCTGGAAAGACACATTTTATAATTCCGCTTGTACGCTCCAATGTGGACGGTGAGGACTGAATCAGGCTTCTGTGTGAACAGAGTGCGAGTATGTCTCTCAGACTGAGTCAGACAGACAGACAGACAGACAGACAGACAGACAGACAGACAGATGAAAGGGAGGATGAGGGTGATCTTGGTGTTCTGCCAGAATGACTCAGTTGTTCTGTTGTCTTTCAGCCCACAGCCGCTCACTAACGATCTCTGTCACCTCGACGAGTTCAGACTCACAACGTGCTTAGGCGCTACCCACACCAACTTTATCTTTACTCGTCATATCCTTTAGTGTCTCTTTTGCTTTTCCCTTTTGTCTGACGGTCTCCTTTCACCTCCACTCTGTTGTCTCTCTGTCTCTCTGTCTGTCTGTCTGTCTATCTGCCTGCCTGTCAGTGATAAATCACTCACTTAAGTCTTACTCCACGTTGTTATGTCTGACACAGCCGACTACCGAGATCTGAAGCATGAGTTTATTTTAAAATGTATTTACTTAATCATGATTGGTCAATCACAGCATTCTACAGTCTGTTTTTTTCCTGTATAACAGTCCATTTCTATGTAGAACAGACCTTTGCGAAGTATAACGGGGTCCTGCATGGCCCTGTCGGGGTTCTAATTGGCAATAATGATCGGCTCGCTCTACATTATCCCGTACATATTCTCATATCAAGTTCTCTCCCTGACTAAATGTTATATGATGAGTTATGGAGCGTTTGTCTATCTCGTGTTTTTATTGTCAGCACACTGTATTTTTTCTCTAAGGCCCAGTATGTAAGGGTCTACCCTTTCACCCTGGTAACTAAAGGATGTTAACATGCCAATTCACTGTATGTTAGCATGATTATCAGGCCAGTAGTAGCAATATGTACAAACCTGAGGGACAGTGAATGACTGCCCCCCCCCCCCTCCCCCCCCCTCCCCCCACACACACACACACACACACACACAGACACACACACACACAAAGGATCATGTTGTTTTCTCCAGCAGAGAAGAACCTGCTGTTGTTATGAGATACAGTGAAACTCTAACTAAAATGATTATAAAAAAAGGTACGCACTAAAGCTTTAACAGACTGACCGCATGTAAACCTACAATCATGGATCACTGATGAAATGTTTGCTTTCCAGTTAGCCATTGCTTTGTGGACTTCCAATATGGCTGCCAGAGGGTGTGTTACAAAGCTTCTATAAGTGCTCTGTCTTGTCTTGTGATCAGGGTTTGGTGTGTGAGGAGAACACAGGGAGAGAAGGACTGTGGAGGTTTGCCGTTTTGAGTAAGAAGCTGACCTTTCACCTCCAGCAGCTGCAGAAACAGACAGAGCAGGAGCTCAGCAACATACACACACAGTGAGTCAATGGCATGCTATGCAGTGTTGGGCAAGTTACTTCAAAATGTAATACATTATAGATTACTAGTTATATTACAATATTACTGTCTCTGAATTGTAATGATTTGCACTACTTTTGCATTACTTTGGAGTTACTTTCACCAAAATAACGGCAGAAGTATGACTTGGCAGGTAACTTGTGAATTTCACCACGGCATCAACAAAGTCTCATCTTTATCCACTTTAATCGTAGTTTATTCATAATATTTTGTACTATTAATCTGAATCTGCAAAGTAACTGAATCTTTTAAATAAATCGTGAAGTAAAACGTACAATAGCCTACGTGACTCTGAATTGCGGTGGAGTAGAAGTATAAAGTAGGAGAAAATGAAAATACTCAATTAAAAGTACCTTACAATTGTACTGAAGTTGCCTATGGTATAGTTACTTCCCACTGCTGATAAAACGTAGGCCTAATGCTAATATTTACATGTTGCAAGCCTGAACATTAATTCCCAACATGTTTACATCTGTCAGCTGCTCGGACACATGGCTGTCCGCACTGACGTACCGTCACCTGTTGGGACACAGATGTCGTACCGTCTCTGGTTCAATTTAATGACATTTTTTTTTTTTTATAGTATCAAATCATAACAAGAGTTATCTCAAGACACTTTACAGATAGAGTAGGTCTACACCTCTATACTTTACAAAATATGATAATTAAAAAATAAAATAACATTACAACACAAAAAATAAATATATTATTATATTACATTTTCTAAAAGTTGACAACAGTCTTTTAAAACTCTTGAATGGAGAATTTAAAAAGTTAATAATTCAAAACCACAAAATGTGATCCTATTTACTAAAGAAGCTCTCCAAAGGTTGCTCATAAAATGTAACTGTCAACATGCATGTTTTGGGTCATAAGAATTTGTGTATGATTCCCAAAATATTTATTCTGTAAACAGGAAATACGGTCAGGGTATATTGACTGTAATACTAATATATATACAAGTAAAAGCCCATGGACGAACCCGGTTGTTTTTATTGAAACATACCGTATTGTCATATTTTGAAAGAATATAGAAATGTTGCATTTTGGCAAAATCCTCACTTCTTTTTTCTGAAATTGGACTCTCCTCTTTCTATAAATCAGGACCATGTTATGTAGCATAGAACATGTGAGTAGGAGGCAGCTCAAACACGGATGTGGGAGTTTCACTGTATCTCATAACAACAGCAGGTTCTGCTCCGCTGGAGAAAACATGATCCTGTGTGTGTGTGTGTGTGTGTGTGTGTGTGTGTTTTGTGTGTGTGTGTGTGTGTGTGTGTGTGTGCATGTGTGTGCGCGTGTGCATGTGCGTGTGTGTGCTCTTGTAAGTCTATCTTTGTGAGGACCCAGTTCAGCCTTTGCGCTTGGATTGATTTGTTATGTATATGTATGTGTTTATATGTACTTTTTTCCCCCGAAAAGTCAAGAATGAATGTCCATGTTAAGGGGAGACGCTACAGACAAAAACATCATTTTTCAATTTTGAGTTTTTGGGCTATTTTGCTTCCGTAATGTCTTCTTTCAGACTATTGTGGAAATACATGTTTAGGCGTTTATTTTACTACACTTTGTCTATTTAAATTTCTCCTAAATTCAGTAAAAGGTAGCATTAGACAATGCCTCATTTGGATATTTATAGATTTTCAGAAAACTTGTAATTCAATTTTCTATTTCCTTGTTTTTTTTTTTCTAATTTAAAATCTGTAGCCCTCAAAGTGAAACAGTTTAGGAACCTTCTTCAGTAACACTTTACATAAGAGTGACATGACACTGTCATGAACACATGACACTGTCATGACACATGAACCCTAACCCTAATCCTAACCATAACTTGTCATGACAAAAAATGAATGACACTTACTAAAAGAAGCGTTATGTCATAAATGTTTATGACTTGTTTATAATGTTTATGACACGTTCATGACAGTGTCATGTCACTCTTATATACATACCTTCAAGTAAAGTGTAACCCCTTCTCTCTAAAGTAATGTAGGACTATAACTACGCAGCACTTCTCTACTATAAGTGGAGACGCTTAAATGTCAACATCCCTTTAGGCCTTTGCCAGTTTTAATTAGACTGTTCAGTAGGTTCATTACAATGCATCAATCTCATAATGACAGACACAGCAACATGCTCAACGTGTTTAATGTTATGTAACACATAGTTCTACTGTAATATTACTGGTGTTGTGTAAGGATTGACCAAAACTGTTTTTTCAAGACCGATACCGATTAATAGTAAAAAAACGATAACTGATATATTGAAACCGATATGCATTTACAGTGAAAATGAAAATCTTTAAATTAAGATTTTGGAATGTTACAAAATCCAACACAAAACTTTGTTTAAATGCGTTAACCCTCTGGGGTCTAAAGGCATTTTCATACATCTTCTTAAATGTACCTTTATAGGGCATCAGTTATTTGCATATAATTCATCCCCATGTGTTTCATATCAAAATGTTCAGAACAAACTCAGCTTTCCATATTGTGAGGCCCACATTTTGTCTAGAGCAATGTGTAAAGAGATAATTTGGCGTTAAAGCTGAAACGTTGATGTTCGCTTTTTGAAATTCCTCAAATCTCTTTTGAAAACAAACCTTAACTTATGATGTGTTGTACCAAATGTTTCGGTGATTGAAATGAGTTTACCAAAGTCTTTAGGGTTATATATGATTAAAATAGTAAATACATGTCTGAAATTAAATTTTGTAAAATCGCTTTTTGAGTAGGATTTTTGTCAAACATCGTTTGGAAATGCCAGTGCGTCTTTCGTCCTCAGAGGGTTAAGTAATTATTTAATAAATTAGAAACTTTCAACATAATACCCAGTAAGAGACACAGAGCTGTAGGGAGCCAAAGTAACACACTTTTTAATTAACTAACTTTATCAGTTATCAGGCAAAAAACAAACAAACACCGATACAGATAATCTGCAAACTGCCAAAAAACTGCCAAGTCCCCAGGGCCGATAATTAGCTAACCCTGGTGTTGTGTTCAGTGGATAGATAGATAGATAGATAGATAGATAGATAGATAGATACTTTATTGATCCCCAAGAGGAAATTCAAGGTCCTAGTAGCTTACAGACATCACACACAACATACACATACATCACAAACAGGATGATAAAATAACAAATCCACATGAACAATATGGACAATAAAAGAAAAGATACTAAATAGAAAATCCACATGAATGTACTAAGCGACTGATCCTGTGATTCAGTATGCAAGTTAAGGTGCTCTATGAGAGTGAGTGTCATGGTGGTAGTGCAAATAAGTCCAATACTGCAAGGATAAAGTCTAGAGACCAGCATTACATATGGACAATATAAGGGAATAATGTAGACATAGTAATATAAAAACTATAGCAGTGCAAGGATAAAGTTTTAAAAAAGACAGCATTAAATATGGGCATTATAAGAGAAGAATGTAGACAGTAGGATAGACACAAATCAAGATGTTGATACAGACCATACGGCAGTTAAGGGTAAAGGCCTTACCACAGCATCATTACAGGCTATTGCATCTCTTCACCAACATTTCACACAAACCAAAATCATCCCGCTAAACAAAGCTGCTTAGCATTGTGAATTTTTTTTTAACTCCATTTGCTAAAAGTTTGTCATTGATAGGATGTAATATCAGTCTTTAACGTCAGTTGAACCCACTCTCCTTTGTTGTAAATGTCAATAAATTGATATGGACAGCATTCCAATTAATACTTTTCATCGCCACACGGACGTTTCGGGCAGGACGCCCTTCTTCAGCGTGTTTCACAGACATACTGTAAAAAGTATTTGAAAAAGAATCCAAAGTATTAATTGGAGTGCTTGGAGATATATATATATATATATATATATATGATTATCCACATTTAGGATTCAGCACCCAGTCTTCAAAGTCTTCTAAGTTTCAATGTGAGTTGAGCGTGTCAAGTCTCATTTTAATAAATTGATTCCATCCATTAAAATGTTTCAAAATGACCTCCATGCCAAAAAACAAATAGTTTAGAAAAACTATATGGAGTAAATCTTTGCTAACCATGAATTTTATTGCACTTCTAGTTTAACAGTAAAATTGGCAGTATGCTCCAAATGAAGTGCTTGTTGAATCTTCCAAAATGATTGTCTATCCACGACTAATCTGTGTCTGGACACAACACCAGAAAAAGTGCCGGAGGGGTTAACTTACTTTGGGCCACAACGATCCAAAAGGAAAACCCTAAATCTGGGAATCCAGAACAACTTATCAGAAATGACGATTTTTTTCTTCTTCTTCTTCTGTCTGCAATTGTATTTTGGACATCAGGCTGGCTAAAAAAAACAGTTTGAAGTCCTGGTTATAGCTTTTCATATGAAATATGAGAAAGTGAAAGTTCCTGGTGATTTTCTTCCTGGTTTGGTTACAGCATGCGTTGTGTTGACAGTAAACGTTGGGATAGGTGGCTGCTGCCTCACCCTGTCGCTGCTTCTTTCTGTGCTCCTGCCATGACGAGCAGTTTGGCAGAACAACACTTCAACTGGTCTCAGTTCTGCCAGACGAGACAAGCTAAAACACATCTCCCAATTCAAGGTGTGCCAGCAGAGACACACACACACACACACACACACATACACACACACACACACACACACACACACACACACACACACACACACACACACACACACACACACACATGCCCACATTGTTCTGGTTAATTTCCAGGAGATCTCCTAATTTCCCAGCAACGTTGGTTCTCATTGCCAAGACTGGTCGGTTCCTTTCATAGCTTGGATCAAAAGCTTATTAAGAGGAGATTAATGGTTTCTTATGACTACTGTTATATGTCTCCCCCCTGGTTGCCCTGCCCAACATGGTATCCACTTCTCATATCAAACTTGGCTTACTGGAAGAAGACGTCACCCTGCTTTCATTTTACTGGGGGTTTTCCTTGGCTTTAAGAGAGGCTTATCTGGTAATGACAGCACCAAGACAGGGTTGGGCTTTCTGAAGAAGGAAAAGAGGATAGAGCTACAACTCTGCAACATTTAGCGACAGAGATAGAGTCTTTCTTTTTTTTCTGAGTGGACTTCACAAAGCTGCAGGTATCAAGCAGCTTTCACACCAACAACTTTTAAGAACAGTGCCTTTAAAACTCGGAACAGAACAGTCTCCATCCCCAGACAAGACAAGTGTTTGTTAGAAGTGAGAACATAATCCCAGCCAAGTACCAACCTTCATGTCTTTGCGGTGAAGCTAAAGCAGTTTTTAACGGTCTTATGGACCAAACTTTTCTCACACCAAGCGAGGCAGAGTTTAGAACGAAGCGCATTCTGTAAAGCATCACCATGCTTCGAAGCAGCAAACTTGAACGACAGACTGCATTAGAATGTTAACGGTCACAACATGTTTTTTAATTTAATAGTTATATTAATCCATTACAATGTTTGCTTCCGGAGAAATCAAACAAAATCCCAAATAACTATGTCCGGAACCTCTAAAGATAAACAGTGAGTTTAAATAAAAGGTAGATTTGGCATATGCATATCTTGCTTACTTGTTTTTAATATTTAATATTTTAAAGCTTCAGTGCGTAACTTTTTGTTATTAATAAACGTTCGTTACATTCAAGCCATTGCCAAATGAGTTGCTACAAAGCTAATTAAGACTATCAGCTCCACACAACTCTCTCTGTATTTCCAACCCAGTCTCACGGCAGTTCGTGAAATGGTCACGTAATTTAATCTATTGATTCGTGTACACAGTCACGTTTATCTTGTTTTTTTCATGATGGTCAGCACGTTTTTTAAACTAATGTATTAAGAGCGACTACGGTAGCGAGTAGTATGAAAAGCCGAAAATCCGCGTAGGGAGGTTGGTTGGGGTTGTGCATGCACACAGGACTTTCACCCCGGAGACCAGGGATCGTGTTCCGCGTGTCACATTTCCTAAACTCAACCGTCCCGTTCTTCTTTTACTAAACCCAACCGTCACACCCACGTCACGGAATTTTCGGCGATCGTGTTCATTTCACAGCTGACTGACAGAAAGAATTGTGCTGTGATCACGAAAGATGCTTTCCATTGAAATACATTAGTTTAAAAAACATGCTTACCATCACGAAAAAAAACGAGATAAACGTGTCCGTGTACACGAATCAATAGATAAAAAATTACGTGACCATTTCACGAACTGCCGTGGGACTGTGTTGGTATTTCTCAGTATGGCTATGTTCAGAAGATTGTGGCGTCCGGTGACTTTCCCACGCAGAAGCTCGAGTTAAGATAATTACCTCTTCTGAAGAGTCCATCACGTTTTTTTAATCCTCCGTGTCCTCCTTGGCTACTAGCAACTGTGTGGCAGAGGGGTGGGGGCACGTTAATTTTTTCCCAATAAGCAATTTTATTTCCAAAAACTAATTTCATTAATTGATGCTGATTTTGGAAATCTTGGGTCCATTGATGCTGACCTTACACCAATCGACTTTTCAAGCGATTTCACTGTCGCAGACTAATTTCCAATACTCAAAATCATGAGAATCTTGCAACAGTTGGGACGCGTTCCCATCGTTTCAGTCGCTTGGTGAAAGGTATCGTCAGGGTAAAAAAACTCAGCCTGAGCTGTCTTAAGAAGGTCTTTTTCCCATCTTGATGTTCCCACAAAATGAAACATAGATGATGAAAATAATGAAAACCGGAAGTGAACGGGGTGGAGGAGGGTCGCATCAATTTTGCCTGTAATGACAACTGACAGCAGCAAAGAGTAGAAGGATTTAAAGTTTGAATGCAACAACGCGATAGCTCACAGAGATTGTGGCCAAATCTGGTTGGTTTACCTGAAAAAGTAAAACGCCCACATTCAGCTGATGACAATGCAGCTGATTAGGTAGGGAGAGAGAGGAATGTGACACATAGTAGTCTTCCTGAATGAACTTACGCTGCGCTTCATTAGCTGGTATTAATGCTTAAAGGTGCTCTAAGCGATGTTGGGTGACGTCACTTCTTGTTGACGTTCAAAGTATTGTCAAACAAAATGGAGCCTAGCTCGCCCCTCCCTCTTCCTCATCCCGTCCCCTCCCCCTCCCTTCTGCGCACTAACCCCCCAACCCCCACCCCCAAATCCTTCTTCGTTTGTGGAGCCTGGGCTGTCTACGGAGACCGTGTTTTTTTACAGTGTGTTCAGGGGACAGGCAACTAGCGGATAGTGAGGAGATGTTTGCTGTATGTGACAAAAAATGCTGTAGCCTGAAAAACGCGTGACATCGCTTAGAGCACCTCTAAAGACAGGTATGTTTGGAAGGGGGGTGGGGGGGGTGTTTGTCTTGATGGACAGCCGTCTCAACTTGTCTCGGACTTCCCTGTGTTGTCATCCTACCTCAGCATCACCCATGCCCTGCTGATGTTTGTTTTCTGTCTACAGTGATAGACAAAGATGGCGACAAACCCAAACATTCTATGGGTCATGTCATAGACACATAGTTTTTCTACCATCTATAGAAAAATTGGCCTCAAAAGGAGATTTGAAATCTGAAACGAATCTCCTATTCAGGACTAAAATAGAGCAAAAAAGTTCAGATAAAATGATGAAAACAGGAAGGAGACTTTTATTTTTTTGTCAGTCAACCGGCTCCGTGTGAGTTTCAGTGTAACTGAGCACAAACTGTGTGAACTGAAGACAAACTGTCAACATACCAAAATGGCACACTAACCATTTCAACTCCCTTCTTCATGGCTGTCATTCCTGACATGTTTGTCATCCTTCTCAGAAATCTTTTTTATGAACACACTTTGAGTATTTATTACTGGGAGCATCCAGAGCAAAAGAGTGGCCCAGTGCCTTTGACCTTTGGCCTTCCAGCCTGTGAAGTCGGGACACACCCAAGTACAAAACTTCCAGATATTCTTACATAAAAGGATTCTTTTTTCATGTTTGTTTTTAAAATTCACAAGTGTAAGTAGAAGAGGCAATCATGAAGGATCAATTCCATATTATAAAGAAAAAACATGTTCCCTCCAGTAAAATCTATCTATTCAGTGCTGGTTAAAATGTGTCCATCTGTTGAGAAACCTGTCAAAACATGAAGAATTATGTCTGGATTTTTTTGTGTTCTGCTACTCCCTTACACCTGCATGTTATGTGACACTCAAAACAGCCCATTGTCTCTGCTACAGTTATCACAGGGACTATTTTTTTTCAGTAGAAAGTAGTTCCAATGTTCTGTGGATTATTATAGTAACAAGTACACTGCTTCTGGAAAGACAGTTCGGGGGCTAAATATTATTTATTTTTTTATTGATTAATCTACTTTATTTATTAATTGCTTTATTGTTCTGTTTTCAAGATTTCGAAAATGTGTCACAATTTCCTCAAGCCAGAGATGCGTGTTCAGGTTACATGTTTTGTCCAGCCAACAGTCCAAAACCCAAATATATTGAATTAACATTAACAGAACAATATTTAAAAAAAAAAAAAACAGCAATTAACCACATTAGAAAACCTGCGACCGGACACTTTTTTTGGCATTTTGTCTTAAAAAAAATGAAATTGTTGCAGATTATTGACTAATCATTTTAGTTGTTCGTCTTATTTTTTCATTTTTTAAATGTCAACTTTCACTTTTACTGTGAGCTGCTCAAATAAATGATTTGAAGCGTTACTGTAGTGAAAACAGTAAACAAAATTGCATTCTCAATTACATTTTGAGGGAAACTTATTTTCGAGTGACTGCCGCCTGTTGTGAACCGGTCGCTGTTTTAAACACGTGGTTAACATATATAAATATAAATATGTTACGTACACAATTCTATTTTCAATTCAATTTTATTTATAGTATCAAATCATATCAAGAGTTATCTCGAGACACTTTACAGATCGAGTAGGTCTAGACCACACTGTAATTTACAAAGACCCAACAATTCCAGTAATTCCCCCAAGAGCAAGCATTTTTAGTGTGACAGTGGCGAGGAAAAACTTAGGGAGTAACAAGTCAACGTTTCCTTATGGTTTCACATGGGACACCAACAACAGTCTCCTGGGTAAAAGTCCTGTCTTTGTTTGGCCCCAGAAATCTCAAAGACCATGACAAATGAAAGCAAAACTATCTCAATTAAATTTCATTTATAGTATCAAAGATAGATGGGTCTAGACCAGGGATCTTCACTAGGGAGTCCTCAGAGTCAATGCAAGAGGGCCTCCAAATTATTGTTAATTTTAAAAAGTTAAAAAAAAAAAAAATTAAAGTCTTGAATCCAACAAAATCTTTGAAAATATAAATCCCCACTGATGATAGGCTTAATGGCCTATTGGTACGGTAGTCACAAAGGCCACCTACGGATACAGTTCATCCTTAGGATTCACTGTGCCACATGTATGTTTAACATTGAAATATGATTTATAAAATCATGCCAACAATTATTAGGCTATTTTAATGGCTTAGTTTTCTATGCAAAAAAGGTACGTATAAAGGCTCTAGGCCGCCCTAAACGTTATTGTAGGCCTAGTTTAATATGCAACTTAATTTTATACAATACATGTAGTAAGGGGTCCCTGCACCGTCTCTCTTTCAGTTAAGGGATCCTTGGCTTAAAAAACGTTGAAGACCCCTGGTCTAGACCACACTCTATAATTAACAGAGACCCAACAATTCCAACAAGAGCAAGCATGTAGTGCCTGGATATCTGCATTTATAGATACCATTACGACTTTTTGTGTGAACTGCCCCTTAGATGTAAGCACAAAAGCAAACAAAAAAAAAATTTAAAAACTAAACTGGATTCTATAAATTTCCATTTTGATCATTATTGAGAACAGTGCTGATCTTCTGCCTCACTTGTTTAATGAAGTAAAACATGCCTGAATTCATGACCTGCTTCATTTAAAAACAGCAAGACATTATTTATTACTTGCAGCAGTGCATGATGGACTAAAAGCTAGCACACAAGACTCAATAGCACTCTGTAGAGGAATAGATGGATGGTGATTGGGTTGTTTTCGGTGCTATTTTCCCATAGATAGACCGAAACAGAGTTTTTGGTCCGGTTATGCAAGGCAAGTTGTGTGTGTTGCCAAGACTAACAGGCACACTGGCAGTTTGGAAAACACCCAGCTGAACTCTGCCAACCCTTCCGTCTTCATCTTCTTCTTCCCTAAGGGATAATCTGTTCATTCTTGTTCATATCTTCAAAATCTACCATGAAATCGATCAACAACGTGGAAAAGCTCAAACCGATGAAAAATGTTTTTTCCCTTCATTTATAGTCACAAATTGTTTCTTTTTCACTTTCTCTTGTTAGTTTCTTTTTTCATTTTTCTTCTTTTTTTATCCCTTGTCTTTCACTTTCTTTTTCTGTATGATTTGTTCATATCCTCCTTTCTGATTTAACGGCACACAGCACGGTTGTGCAATAGAAGAAAACTAAACTTGATTTCTCTTTTCTTCACCCCCTTCTATCTGTCTTTCCTTCCGCTCACCCTGTCAAATTATTTCTGCTCCATCCTTGTATTCCTCTTCCTCCTTTTTTGCTCCTTTCACTCGTCCTTATTTTAAGATGTTTGTCTTATTTTCCTCCCTTTCCCTCTGCTTTTTATTATCTTCCTTTGAGTCTTTCTGCTCTATTTCGCACCCCTTCTACTCCTGTTTGTACTAGATATCTTTCCATCACTCCCCCTCTTCTACATTCTTCATTTCCACTCTTCTTTTTTTAATAGCACAACAACCAACATCTTTTTATCCGTTAGGCTGCAACTGCTACAATTTTTTTCTTTAATGGATTTTTTTTTCCTTTAGTCTGTAAAATGTCAGTCTGACCAACAGTCCGATTGAGGTATTTAGCAGGGGTGGGAGTAAGGGGTGGGAGTAAGTCACACATGTGCAGTCACAAGCGAGTCTCAAGTCTTAACCTTTAAAGGGGAACTATGCAGTTTTTCTTTAGCTTAATTTACCTTAACTGAACAGCTTCGGAGTCATTGGAATGGTTATATGACTTTTTTTTCGAGTTGAATGGTGGTCGTCTCGCTCCCACCTAGCGCCTATGAGCGGAAAAACCACCCTTGCAACTTTCGGCCGGCGTGATATCAGGTCTCGCAATGTAACAAATTGCTTCACGGCACTGCACACATACAGGAACCGGCTAGCTATAAGAACAAGGTAGCGATGGAGTTTTTCACACTATCGTCATGGCTGAGCCGGCAAAAAAGAAGCAGAAAGCTAGAAAACATTGTCGGAGGAACAGAGAAAGAGGAAACGGCAGACTGACCGAGCGAGGAGTCAGACACAAGTAAACATAGGAGCTGCCAAATATCTATTCTGAAGCTGTAGGGGGAGCTCCATAGAGAAACCTGAGAGTAAAAAGCGAAATGGCCAAAACTGCATACCGCCCCTTTAAGTCTCAGGTCACTGTGTTGAGAATCAAGCAAGTCAAGTTGAGTTCCTCCTATAAGTCAAGCATGTCACAAGTCTAGTCATACAGAATTCACATGGCCGTGTAACTAGTAAGTTAACGTGCTCGCATAAATGAATTGAATCGGTTATTTGGCCCTGAATCTGTCCCCTGGTTGTCTTTAACAGATATGTCTTTTCAATAGAATGCACGATCAATTTGAAACCAAGTCTAAAGTAAGTTAAAATGAAAGTTTAACCAGCCGATTATTTAGCTAAAAAGAGACATTGATGTTCCTTTCTTTGTGGGTTTTGTAATGATGGATGAAACTAGATGTTGTCGTCGTGGTGTGCGTGATTTTAGAGCTGCAGACCTTGCACAATGCTGTTCTCTTCTTACTATGGTCATCGACTACATAGTCTCGCATTGCCAGACCTTCCTCCACGGTGCTGCGGAGGAGGGTCTTGCTAGTCCGCACAGCATTCCGGGATGGGAGAAAAACGTGCTCTGGTTTATTGGCATTTCTTTAAACCAATCACAATCGCCGTCGGCGGCGCTAAGCACTGGACGGAGCCACAGTGCCGCTGCAAAATATCCTCGGGAAGGAACTTGTTTTACATACAATAGTTTTAGTCGTGCAACAGAAATCTCAGATTGGACAGATAGTCTATCTAGCTGTCTGGATTTACCCTGCAGAGATCTGAGGTGCAGTTACCCATAGTCCTCATAAATCCACCGGAGTTACATTACAACGCAATGAAAGCGGAAGGTGAGGGACATCCGGCGGAATGAGGGCGGCACCTGAACAATCCTGGAAATTAAACTTCATCGATATAGACTATCGACTACATAATCCTGGAATCCAAATTTTATTATTTTTGGCATAATCCCCTTCATGACGGCAGCCTGCTGCGTTGGCCTCCGCTGGTTGCCAGGTTGGCGAGCATGTGATCATGTGTCAGAAAACAAAATGTAACTTCTCAATATCTTGAAAACGGCAAATATTACTTTGTATTACATTAATAAAAAGTCAAGTCCTTTTTGAGTCATCTGTCAAGTCTCAAGTCTTGAATACCAAGTCAAAGTCAAGTCGAGTCATTTATCAATGTTAGTCAAGCAAGTCTCAAGTCCTCTAATTTGCAACTCGAGTCAAGTCGTGCGACTGGATTCTCCCACCTCTGGTATTATAGTTCACAATAATGATAATGAATAAAACCGAGAAAAGCAGCAAATCCTCACATTGCAGAAGCTGAAACCAGAGAATATAACTTTTGTTTGCACTTATAAACAGAACACTTTATTTAGAATTGCAGATTTGCATGTAGATGTTTACACAAACAATATGAAGTAGAAGTAGAGACATTAACATTCGTGTACATTTACATACAGGTCTAAAGCATCACCTTTGTCCATCATAGAAACTCTCTTTTTTTATTATACACCTTATTTTATTCCTCAAATTGGATTCTTTTTGTGCTATACATATACACAGTGTAAACACCTTGTGTGACCTCGAAAATGTATATGTGATGGGCTGCAAGTTGGGAGATACATTAATGTGAAATAAACACCCACACATTTTTCACCTGCAATTATGGAGGGAAATGTGTTTGTCACATACATTTAAGCAATTACGGAGCCCTACTCACGCGTTTCTGTATATAAGCACCTAATCACAACATACCGACAGCTGGCTGGCTGGCTGGCTGGCTGTGTGTGTGTGTGTGTGTGTGTGTGTGTGTGTCATACCGATGGATAATGTTCCCTTCTCCTCACACGCAGCGTTTTAACAAAGTCGTTTGATTGGTTCAGATCAATTTTGATTGACAGGTGGCAAAGTTTCTCATTTGCATGAAGCTTCAAAGTCTTGAAATCTCCTCATGATTCCTCTCGAGGTGTTCATTTCTTCTGAACATTGAACTGAAACGGAGCAGAAACATATCCACTAGATTTCAGAGTTGAAGTTGAGACTTCATACTGCAGTCGAGTAAGAAAAATCCTATGTTGGGCTACATACAGGTTGTCATGTCAGTCTGTTACTGCTCATGGGAATCGTGGAAAAGCATCTTTATTTCTACCCAAATTTGTTATTGTCGTTGGTGTTTTTAAACAATAACTTACAGAAAACTATAAAATAATTCAAATGGAACGTGGAGAGAAAGAAAAATGAATCTAAAATTATCAAATTAGATATATTTTCAATTTATTTTGTATAAGGGATATTGGAATCATAGGCATATATTTTGGGGGAGAAACAGGCGATATGTCCCCTTCAATATTTAGAACACGTGCATTTGTTCCCCCCAATAAAAACATGAAGGGGAACAGGGGTTAACAGTAACACATTTCAAACTAGAAATGAGTCAAGTTATTTGTAGTATAGGAAGCAGGAAGTTTTACATCCAATCACAGTAATGATGTTAACACATACAGTAAATCAGACGATACACAGGTAATTTAGTGATATCCCTGCAGTTGTGGTCTTGACTGGTCTTGAAATAAAATCCTGAGTCCTCTTTATCCAAGAACGAGACAAGACCTAATAAAAATGTGGTCAATTCCGAGACGAGACCTTCAAAAAGTGGTCTTGAGACCAAGACCCGTCCCGAGTACTACAACACTGCCATAAAATCATTGTGAAAATGTTTACTGAGGTACTAAATCAAGTGAGAAGTAGGGTCATTTCCCCATGGACTTCTTTATAATCAGACTTCTTTTTGCCTCCAGTGGAGTCGCCCCCTGATGGCCATTAGAAAGAATGCATTGGCTTCACTTTTCAGGCCCGGAAGTTGCTGCTTAACAGAACGCTTTATGTGTCATGCGATGGTATTTTGAAAATGACTAATGATGCTTTCAAGATGTTTTACATTCTTACAACTCTACACTGACACCAGGGTTGGGCGATAAGTCAATATTGTTGAGCGGATTTGAGCAAAATCATATCATCATCATGTTACTGTGTGTACTGATCTCATCTAATCTACAAACGTCTGTTGTCCAATGAATGATTCTGAGCAAGCTGTAATTAAAAATAATGTAGTTTGACAGGAATCATCCGTATTATTAGAGTTTTTTTGTGATTGTTGCGCACAAAAATCCTTGATTATGCAGCATGTTTTCTTAAGAAATGCGATGGAATATGCAGGATATTTATGCGATGAAATTGCGGGAACTTGCAAAAACTGCGGTTTCATCATGGCTTCATCGCGGGGTTTGCAGCTTTTCGATGATGTTCACGTCGCGTAATTACGTCACTTCATAACGTTCCCATGGCAACAGGGGAAAATGGCTGCTCTTGTGTGAAGTAAACGCAACATTTTTCAACTTTCTGCTAAGATATACGTGACTTTTTTGCAACGAAAATGCGGGGATTATGAAATTATGCAAGCCCCGCATATTTTGTGCGGAAATCGGCAATTTATGCAGCAAAAGTGCGGCGTATTTGAAAAAATGCAGCCCCCGCATAAATATGCAGACTTTGGCTGATTATGCATTGAATTATGCGATCGCATAATCGCGTTTTTCTGGAGGGAGTGATTGAAATTTTCCTAATTTATTGCAAAATATTCAAAAACATCCAACATGAATTTAACAACAACCCAATGCTTAGTTTGTTGTCATCAGACATTTTCTTCAGCGGTGTTTCAGATTGTGTTTGTTGCAGCAGGACATGTGCGTGAGAATGTAAATCCGAGATCATCGTCTTTTAGACACAGGTTGTGTCTCGTCACACACACAGTGGAGCCTCCTTAAAAAACCTCATTAACAGAGTGTTAATATATTTCCCAGAGGGCCTTTGTGTTGTCGTAGCGTCGTTTGCGTCCTTCCTACTCATTTGTCTTTCTCTTCATGTTGATATCGGTCCTTCAGTGAGTTCATCAAAGGCTTCCCCTCAGACGAGCCTCCTCTTCTTCCTCACAAACAAAACACTTGTGTGCCTCTCCTCCCCTGCTGCTGGGCCTCTCTGTTACAGAGGGTTAGTGCCTCCCAGTGGACACACGCTCAACTACACTCTGATGTCTCACTGCATTGAACTGCTTTACTTGGGCCTTCATTTTTCTGGCTGCATTCTTTATATCAGTGGTTCTCAAGCTTTTTTCAGTAATGTTCCCCTTTATGAACAGTTTTTTTAAGCCATGTACTAACCCCTAACCAGCGCGAATACTCTTTGGTAGAAAAAAAAAGTCTCTATAAAGAGGAACAATACAGCGCTGTCAGCAATAGATTTACTAAACCTTGGACCTGGAAAACTTTTAAATGCTGATGGAAAAAGGCGACAAAAGCTTGGAAAAAGATGGTAGGAAGAAGGAAGTAAAGCAAGAATAGGTCGAAAATAATAAAATAAAAATAACTTTGAAAAAAAAACAAGGTAGAAAGAAGGAAGGCAACACTAGGGCGACAAAAGTGACAAAAGAAATTCAAACAAGTGACAAATTTCAAAAAAAAGTGACAAAAACTTTGAAAAAAGCAGAAAAAAAACTTTGAAAAAAGAGACAAAAACTTCCAAGAAAAAAAGCCAGTAGAAAAACGTAAGGAAGAAAGTCAAGGATAGGTCAAAACAAGCGAAAAAACCTGCCAAAAAAGGTGACAGACTTCAAAAACAGCGACAAAAGCGACAAACTTGGAGAAAAAAAGCCAGTAGAAGTAACTACAGCCTTGGAACTGAAAAACATTTTGCAAAAAATGTCACATAACCCCTGCAGTCCTCCAAAGTACCTTTAGGGGTACACGTACCCCAATTTGAGAAACACTGCTTTAAATAATAATACAATAATATAATAATAATAATAATAACTTTTGTATAGCACCTTTAAAACCAATAGTTTATAAAGTTTTTTTAATGATAATAAGAATAATGGCCAGACCACGACAAGAGGAGTAACTAACCAGAATTGTAGAGTCCCAATGTGCAGAACAAATTTTTGGTCAATCCTCCTGGTCAGTAGAAGGTGTATACTTTCGGAACTTAAATTTCCAAACAGAACCCAACTCCAAATACAGGAAATGAACTAAAAACAGCTATTTCCTAGCCTGCAATTTCAACCTAGCACGCGCGTTTGCTGTACACCGCTCCGTAGTGTTGAGAAATAAAGCGGTCTATTAGTCCTCAGTGCGTTTTATGGAACATAATACCCAGTAACAGAGAGTCAGACAGTGTTGTGGGGGGGACATTAAGTCAGTCTCCGCGGTGAGTGAAACCAAAGCAGAGGGACAGACACAGAGCTGTAGCAGAGCCAAAGTAGCTCACTTTTTTAATTCCTTTACTTTATCAGTTATCAGGCAAATAAAACGCTGATACAGATAATCTGCAAACTGACAAAAAACGGCCCCCATAATCGGCTAAGGCTGATAATTAGGCTATCCCTAATATTTTATCATAGTGGAATTTAGCTGTCAAAACTGACAGTGTGAATTGTAAGTGAAGGAGTGAATTTTGTAAACTAAATGTTTTTCTTTTTGTGTTTGACAGACTCTTGCAGATTGAAGGCCGCCAGCAGCTGTTGACCACCGAGCTTTTTCATCTTCAGGAGAAGAAGAAACAGACGGAACGAGAGCTGCAGAGGAACTCCAGCCTTCAGACGTCCGCTGTAAGTAACTACAACAGGAAACTGATATCATACATAGAGTTCCTCCAGTGTATTGTAAGTCTGGTGGCCCACTGGGGCAAAGTTGCCCCCCACCAGACCTAAGACATTGGGGGGGGCGGGGACATTGAAATGTATTATTAAGAAATGTTTTAAACTACAGATACAGGGTTTCCGCGGGGTCTTAAAAAGTCTAAAAAAAGTCTAAAATTTCAAAATCAAACTTTTAGGCATTAAAAAGTCTTAATTTCACTGAAGTATTATGTTCTAGGTTTAAAATTATTTTAAACAGGTGTATGAGCCACATATCGTATGTTGTTTATGGTCTCATTTATATTATTTATTGATTATTATATTGTGCACTTATATTGTAGGTGGTGGGCGTTCGGTTGAGCGCCGCACTAACGCACTTATTTCGACTCACAAAGTAACTTTACATTTGGTAACTGCAGTACTAGTTGTATTTTACGTGTGGAGGAATATATCATTGCAATACAGTCTTGAGCGTGTGTTTATGCATCTCTCAGTGTTTAGTCCCTCGCGGCAGCACTTTGTTGGACAATATAAATATAAATAGAAGACTGTCCTGTTTTTACGCTTGTAGAGCGGATCTCCGTGTAGCATCCACACCACTACGGGCTGCTCTCGTGCCCGGTGTAGCTAGTTTCATTGATTATAGTGAAAGCGTAGTGTTGGAACGTCCGCTTGTTACGCATGCAATGTAGTTTTAAAAAAACTATATAGCATAATTCTGTAATTTTGTCATTCTTTTGGGGGGCGGGCAAACAATGGTAGGGGAAACACTATCAAAAGTGAGAAAAATGACATCTGCTCCTTCCGTTACCTCAGTTTACTTAATTCTTCCATCTGACTTATGAGTCATATGGCCACGTGCAAATTGCATTGCTAATAAACTTTTCTGTGTTCATTCCTACACAGATTAGCTGATCATTGTAATAATATCATTGCCTTTTGAGTTAATCAATTGATAAGACGCCTACGACAGCGTATTATGGCTATTGTAAGAAAAACATAATGATTGGTGGTTCCTTTTTTTTCCTTGAAAAAAAGTTTTTTTTCTCGTAAATTTACCACCTTAGTCTTAGAGAATATCCATGTTTTTTTTCATACATTTGTGACATTAATCTCAGAGAATTTCTGAGTTTTTTTCTTGCAAATAGTTATAATCTCGTAAGTGTGAGTTTTTTCTACTAAATTTACCACTTTAATCTCAGAGAATATTAAAAATATCCAAGTTTTCTTTCTCGTAAATGTAATGACTTCAACCTCAGAAACCTCTGAGTTTATATATTACCCCTCTCCCCTGGCTCAAGGTCCACAGCTTTCAACAGCATCTCATAGTCTTTCTTTTTTTTTTAGGGAAACCAATGAGGTTGCTGTAGTTCCTATTAAGCCTATCAGTAAAACTGCTGTCCATTATTACCCTCCCCAGTTTCAGCTGTGTGTTTGTCGGGAGCTTCAGGCCTCCGTCACCGAGTGTTTGCTCCAATCAGAGAGGTTGGTGTTCCAAGAGGAGGCACTGAGCGCGCTCCGTAACCTGCTGAGCCAAGACCTGCAGAGGTACCAGGAAGAGACGCAGAGACTCACCTGTTTCACACGGAAAATACTCAAACAATCCCACAGGTACCCAACTCGTCTAGAATCTATTTAGTTCACCTTTGATTTACTTCACATTATTCAAAAAGCTATTATAATGGCTAAGCCTAAGACGTAACCACTGAGGGGCTGCTAGACGGGCTTATAACAAACAATCCAAGGCTAGCTGACGCGTTCGCTGTACACCGCTCAGCATAGGTGCCGAAAATACTGAGCACCCACGTGTGCCAGACTGCCAGTAGGCTACGTTCATTTAAAATTCAACATTGCAGTTGGTGCTAAGTGGAGCGTCTGTCATAGTGTGATTGGTTATGTCGCTGTCAGTCCCCTGTTCCATATCCTATCCACCAATCACAGCGTCTCTCGGATGAAAACGCCTCTTTGATTCTTAATTTCCCACGAAGCTGATCGCGGTTACGTGTCAGTTCAACTTTTCATCTCCAATCCTATCTGTATTTGTGACAAGTGGTGCTGTCCTGAGTTGAAAGATAGCCTACTTTACGGCTTTATTATCGAGTTAATAGGCGTGTGTGTTCGTGTCGGCCGCTGTCCATTTCCTAAGGTTCTGAAATGTAAAAATTTTTTGACAAATTTATTTAGGACGTGCGCCCATGAGCACCCACGGAGGAAAACATAAATCGGTGCCTATGCCGCTCAGTAGTGTTGAGAAATAACACAGTCTAATAGTCCTCGTTGCATTTTATGGATATTTATTGCTCACTAAGATTGCTTTCACACCTACCTCCTTTGGTCCATTGAAAACTAACCCTGGAGCGTTTGGTCGGATAGTCCGATTCGTTTGAGAAAGCTCATCCAAATTCTGGGGGTCTCGGTTTATCTTCCATGTGAACTAGAGTTCGGGTTCACTTCAGGTGAGAACGCGATCCGACCCAAATACATGAAGTGAACCAAATACAGAGCATTTACTAGCCTGCAATTTCAATCTTGCACACAATTCACGGACCACTATATGATTTAAGGGATGATAACTTTCCGATCCATAAGCTGTTCTGAGCACACTTCGCTGGTCGTCTGTGTGACATCATCATCTCTCTCCTTCACTCGTTGTCTGTCAGCTGCTCACATTGTTCGCCTCCTTCTAAAATATCAGAAACACTGAAGCAGAACCAGAAAATGTATATAAATTTGGTGTTGCTCAATTATTTTTGAGACCATGAAGTGTCGGCGAGTTTCGGATGTTCTGTCCAATAAACAAGTGACCGTCTCGATTGCGTGACGTGTGTTTACAGTGTTTGGTGCGTTTGACAAAGTGCAGTGTGAAAGCAAACCGAACCAAATGAAAACTAGAGAAGAGAGCGAACTATAGGTGTGGAAGCGCCCTAAATGGTCTTTAAAATAAGCATGCAAGAATCCATCTGTGTCCATCAAGCTCCTTAAACTTCTCAACATTTCACACACCTTAAAGGAACACGCCGACTTATTGGGACTTTAGCTTATTCACCATATCCCCCAGAGTTAGATAAGTCCATACATACCCTTCTCATCTCCGTGCGTGTCGTAACTCTGTCTGACGCCCCCACCGCTAGCCTGGCTTAGCACAGATCCTGGAGGTAACCGGTTCCAACTAGCCTACTGCTCCCAAAAAGTGATATTTACATGTTGTGATTTGTATAGTCACAGCGTGTACAAATAACAAGGTCACATGAGACACAGCCATCTTCTAACCGTACACATACTGGGAACTATATTCTCAGAAAGACGAAGCACTGCTCCATCTAGCAGTAGGCCAGTTACCTCCAGGATCTGTGCTAAGCTAGGCTAGCGGTGGGGGCGTCAGACAGAGTTACGACACGCACAGAGATGAGAAGGGCATGTATGGACTTATCTAACTCTGGAGAATATGGTGAATATGCTAAAGTCCCAATAAGTCGGCGTGTTCCTTTAACATGCGCTACCGTAGCATTGCGGTGCGGTCAAAAACTATTTGTGCTCCTCCGACTAACAACACACCTGTTACCTGACAAAAGGTTCCTACCTAAATACACATGCACAATAGTGACACCTAGTGGACAATTTGTGTCCTACACACACACACACACACACACACACACACACACACACAAAACATGAAAATGGCTCTTACACCTGTTGTTTTATATGTGAAGTATAAAATAAATGTTGTAATTTGACTGTTTCAGACAAAAACTGTGGTTGACTTTCCCATCTGAAGGTATTCAAACATTTTACTTTGTATTTCTCCTCCAGGTCAGACCCAGAGGAAACGTCCAGCAGCAGACAGAGTGACGGCAGCATGCAGGGAAAGAACGAGCCAGAGCAAGAAAACAACATGGTACAGTTGAACTAAACTCACAGCATCTGCGTGTTCTCTCTGATCTGCTGTCTCACCTCGCTTCAGGTTGTTCTGCGAGTTGTATTCTGCTTTCTCGTTCTCAGCACGGTCAAACCTCTAACAACGGTATTTATTGTTTGTATGCCGGTGAGTTTTTTAGCCCTAACAAACCAAACTAACAACACACCTAACCCTAGATATCGTTCTGTAGGGTTAGGGTTCAGCTAAAGCTCCAAACACTCTAGATCTGGACATTTTTTAATCCAACTTCCTGGCCCAATCAGACAGCTATGATTGGTCCCGCTCTGGATTAGAGGGTCTCCTGCTGTGTTTGCCTGATAACGTTCTTTGTGCGAAACCTTTTCCTTAATATTCTTAATATATTTCCTTAATATGACATACCATCCTCCTTTTCCTGGGAACGTAATCCTTACCTGGACCAAGTACAGATTTTTTTAACTGATGTTTTTATGGCTGGTCCGTTTTTGTTTTGCTGTTTTGTGAAGCACTTTGTGACGTGGATTTTGAAAAGTGATGAATCCACGTCGACCCGCCTGACTTCTCACATCTCTGCAAATGCAGCTTGTTCAGTGGACAATGATATGGAGAAATCCTTAAAACTGTGTATCGGCTGTCCAGTGTGAGTGAGCCAATCCGCACCAATAATTTGCATTAATCAACCACCCAAACCTGACCGGCAATGTACTGTACATCAATGAATCTAACAAAATGAGGTCCTGAAATAATTTGAAGTAACAAATGAATTACATAATAATACTTATTTCAACAACATTGTCTGAAACAAAACCCCGATTTCTTCATTCGCATTATAGGACCGGTGTCAATTTAGTCCAACAAGGTAAAGTTCAACATATAGTAGACGAGAAATAACCAACAAAGCAAAACTTAAATGCTAAAACTTTTATATTGAGGTAGAACAGTGTCCCTGTCTCTTTGTCTACCTGTGTGTGTATATGTGCATGTACTGTATATGTGTGTGTGTGTGTGTGTGTGTGTGTGTGTGTGTGTGTGTGTGTGTGTCTGGCATTGGTCCAGCTGTTGTCAGTCTTTCTCAGGCAGTCGGAGTGGAGACAGAGGAAACATCTGCCTGCTCATCTGGCTCTGTCTGTCACACACACAGCTACAGCAGCTACAGACCTACACACACACACACACACACACACACACACACACACACACACACACACACACACACACACACACACAGCCTAAATCCCCTAAAAAACAATAACAAAAAATCCCATAATAGACTGACACAGTTGTGACAGGAAATGATGAGGGAAGAAACCTTGTTTGGAGTCTTATTATAACAGGAAACCTGTCAAAGTGTCAGCACAGTTTAACTTGTGAAGCTTAAACACAAACAGCCGACAGACCAGCTGCCAACATGCTGCATCCCCAGCACAGAAATACAACATGAATCAGACTCATCCTTTTCACTCTCTACAGATTTTTTATTGAGAAATACCTGGTTTTCCAGTAGGAATTCAAAGTGAAAACTGCACCAAAAATGGATCATTTGATTGACCTTTGAGTCGATTTTGGAAGGTGCGGGTTCATAGTTTGCTTGTGCACATTTAACAGCTGAATTCATACAGTATCAGTTTAAATGGATAACAACCGACAATTCAAAATCAACACATCTCAGTTAATTACGAAGGAACCAGAAATCCCACAAGCTGGGCTGACTTTATTCAGTAACACGGATGCAGTCAGCAGACCTTCATCAGGTAAGACAGTGCCTAGTCTTGTTAGATTGTTATTAGTCTGGATTCATTTACCGGATTATCACCTGGCAGAATGTGGTTTGTGGCCGTTTATAACCCTAGCTGTTTTCAAAACCGTTCCCTAATTCACTCACTCACTATTCCCTATATAGTGTTTATTAACCCTCCTGTTGTCCTCGGGTCAATTTTCAAAAAGTTTCCGTACTAGAAATGTGGGTTTCTTTCAACCAAATTGTCAAAAAAATAAAGTGGATGGTTCCAGGCAACGCTCTTCACAAATAAAATAAATGACCAGTTCCCTACTTTCATTGAATTTGGGTGTTTTAGTCAATTTTATAGCATTTGAAAAAAATGTGATAAAAGAATGTTGAAAAAAGTGACAAAAATGTCCGAAAAAGCTTCCAAAGCGTGGGGGAAAAAACAAAGAAAACGTCAAATAAAGCACAGAAAAAAATCGACAAAAAGTGACAGAAACGTCTTAAAAGCTTAAAAAATCTCGGGAAAAATGACAAAAAACTTGGATAAAGGTGACAATCGACAAAAACTTCCGAAATAGTGACAAAGAACTTGGAAAAAACTGACAAACGTTGAAAAAGATGGCCAAAAACATTGATTTTTTAAATTTTTAATTTTGACCCAGAAAAACTAAAAGTTGCATGGTCGTCAGGAAGACAAAACAAGGGTTAAATAGTGAACTTTATAGGGAACGACCCAACGAGATGAAAAAATGACGTTGCGTCAGTAAATGCGCTGGTTGTTTGTGTGACGGAGGCGGGCGGGCCCATGCATCATGTAAACAAACCGAAACCAAAATACTTCTAATACGTCCCTGAATCAAAGCGAGCACTCAGGAGAATAGTAAAAGGTTGTATATATGTTGCGTGTTACATTTCCACTGTTTAGAAATGAAAGCCTGCTCCAAGTTTCCGTTTCAGTTTTCACGGGTGCTTCTGCTCCGGGAAAACTGCGTTGCATTGTGGTATAGGCGGGTAAAATGTAGGCTACATTTTATGTACACTCAAATTAGCTGTGCATTGTGGGTATTTTATAGTGGACTATATAGTAAATTAAATTATCCGCGGAGAATTCTAAACCCACTACAAAATGGCGAACAAACTATATAGTGCGCTATTACCGTTACAGGGAGCGCTTTCGAACACAGCTCCTGAAAAAATAACTTGTTCTTGTAAAGCAAGAGGCAAATGGCGCCGTGTTGTATCTGTTTTGTGCGGTAAGTCTCAGTGGACAGGGAGGGCGATGGTGACGCAGACCCTCGACACCTTCAGTCTCGCGCTTCGTCCTGTTAATCTAGACCAGCCACTCTGCCCCTAAGAGAGCCTCGGTAACCTTTTCATCAGATTATTTGGGGTTAATCTGTGAGAAAACGAGCCAGGATTTATATAATCACGCATCATGTTGATTAGATAAAAATCTAATAGATTTAGATCAGATTTAATAAAGAGGTTTTTGTAGATTCAGTGATCCATCCTGGATTGGCGACTTTTGTAGCACGCACAAACCACTGTGCAGTCTGCTGCATGTGAGCTCTGTGTGTCCTGTGTTCTCACACCATCAACATATTTCTATTAACTTTCCTAAATTCATTTAATAAACTCAAACATCTCAAACAACTCAAAAAGCGCCCTTAGTTAGAGGTTAAGGCCTCAGCAGCACGACGTACCGTTTAACTGCATCGTTCTTGAGAATAATTAATAATAATAAGAGCTGAAGTAATTATAAATGTGTAAATTAGACCAGGCGTCGTCTGTTTATGGATTTTTGAGAGGGGCAGCTGGATGAGCTAACTGTCAGCATTCCTTCAATATGCGCTCAGAGACAGAAAAACACACATAGTAATTATCAAAAACATAAAACCAAGAAATCTGTTCCATAAAGGTTGGACACAGGTGCAATTAGTAATCGGATGAGGACATCTGGGGTGTAGAAAAGCCTCTGCAGCTTTATGCTCATGGGGGAAACGTTTGGGGAAAATATGTTTTGTATGGATCAGTCTGGGATGAGAGTTATAATATTCTAATTTTGTTCCATTGTATACAAGAGTTTTAACACGTGTAGCATAGATGCAGGTCAACATGCTACCTTTGTGTATTTCTCCACAGTGTAATGTACTGGTTAGTATTCATGATATAAAATATTTTGTTTCACAAAGTGAACTTTTATACTTTTATACATGTTGGAACAAGTATTTAAGAACAGATTTAAGAGACATATTCTTGATTTGGACCATCAGCACCAGCGTGGTTTCTCATTTTTAATCATCCAAAACAACGTTTATTTAAAAATATGTGTATACATGGGTATGCTGCTAAGCATACAAAATCAATTAAAATAGTAAAAAAAAAGTCCTTTGTTTTGTTTAACCAACATTCTAAAACCTTCAAATAAACTGTCTACAATCACACAAGACAAAAACAGGCAGTGAATCCACACAAGAAGCTGGGATCAGATCACTTTATACTTTACTTTATACTCTTTATACTTTTTTTTAATTTACTGATCCCCAGTGGCCTGAAACACACAGGCCTGAAACACACACATGCTCAGGTCCTATACATGCCCAAATGGAGAGATGTCAGAGTGAGTTTGGGGCGTTTTCTTTAGATAAGTGATTTAAAAAATGAATCAAAAATAATTGCTGATTATCTTCTGTCAATCGGCTAAGGATGAATCAATGAATTGTTTCAACTCTACAAGATATATGATCCATGTATTTCTGTATATAGCTTTTAATATTTTCTTTTACCAAATCTGAACAGTTTGCAGTGTTGCTCTACCGACAACACACAGTATGTGGGGACCCTGACTAAGCTGCTTTTAGTTTTCCATATTTAACATATCACTAATAGACATATTTGACAGGCTTACTCAGTGATTATACATCTGAGCTCATTTTTGTTATCCCCATGTGAAATAAAGACACTTCCCGGATTAGTTGATCCAGATTTCAGCCCGATTTCTAACAAATACTCCTGTTGAAGGGAAAATTGTCGGCTTTGCAAAGTGTAAAAACAGGCCGGCCTTAATGCGAGGACAGAGCGCTGGTTGGTTATTAATATCTGTTATTTATTATATAGCCATGGAGGAGTGGGGGGTGGGGGGGTGCACCAATAACAACACAGGAACATATTGCCAAGCAGATTGCCTCGGCCAAACGGAGCTTGACGTGTTGCTCTCTGTGAGAGACGTATACGTGTCCAACACAAGACTGCTGCCACTAATTGGTTATTTATTTCATTTTTTTTTTACTACGCCAGTGTTTCCTCTCTCTCTGCTGCATTGACAGTTTCGCTTTTGTGTGTGAAGCGTTTAAGTGCATCTGTGTGTCACAGTTCTTTAAGTGTTTGATGTTAAGGGGATGCATGTGTCTCACAGTTTTAACTCTGAGTGTGAGTTTAGACTGAGAGAGGTTTTTGTGTGAGGAGAAAGTGAAGAAGTGAGAAAAGTTGTGTGTACTTAGAAGCACTGAGGGTAAAAGTCATGTTTGTGAGACTCTTGAATTACAGTTTGAATTCAAGAAAGTGAGAAGTAGTAGTCTCACACACACACACACACACACACACACACACACACAGCCACAACATGTACTGTAGGCTAATAGTGGCTAGGATGTTACTATGTTGTTGATGTTAATAAGTCTTCTTTTTATATTTTCCAAGACATTTTTTGCAAAATATATTTACAACTACAATGACCTCGAAAACAACCAAGAGGAAGTACAAAACAACCGTGGAAACATCCAAAGCAGCTAAAACCCCAATTAAAAAAAACTATTAACATTCTAAAGAAGAGAAAAACTAATCTAAAGACGCTGAACAAGAAGCAAAAAATAAAACAAACGCTAACAACCATGAGAAGATAAAACTCTGCTGGAAAAGAAAAAGAAAAAAAAACCCTGAAGAGGATAAAAAAACATTATGATGTTCTAGAAAAACGGCCCGAAAGAACTTGAAAACCACCAAGAGAAAGCTACAAAGAAATAGGGAAATAAACGTAAGAAGATGGAACACAACCTGGAAAACAATTCAAAGGAACTAGAAAACAACCATGAAAAGAAACAAGGAAGCTGAAAAACAACCAGAAGCTAAAGAACACCCATGAAAAGCTTGAACACAACCTAGAAACTATTTTACAAAAGCTAATTCACATAAGCTAGTAACATTATACAGAAGCTAGCACACAGAAGCAAATTCACAGAAGCTAGTAACATTACATAGAAGCTATACACAGAAGCGAATTCACAAAAGCTAATCACAGAAGCTAATTCAAGAAACTAGTAGGCTACACAGAAGCTAACTCACAAAAGCTAATTCACAGAAGCTGGTACACATAAGCTAATTCACAGAAGCTAGTAATGTTACACAGAGGCTATACACAGAAGCTAATTCACAAAAGCTAATCACAGAAGCTAGTACAGAGAAGCTTATTCACAGAAGCTAGTAACGTTAAACAGACGTTAGCTAGTACACAGAAGCTAATTTTAAATTTTAAAGTTTCTCTCTTAAGAGCTTGTGTCAGCAGACAATACCCTACCAATCCCTTTGGACTGGGATTTTGGTGTCTTCACAATCCTCAAAGCTGTTAGGTGGCCACTAGTCTTGCTTAGCAGATGTTGGCTATAGTGCTAGGATAAAGCCTGACATTGGGCGCCCCTTCCGCTATGTCTCCTATCTATTTTGCATGGGCACATGGGCACTGTCGGTGCATCTCGGGCGGTTGTGATTGGTTGCCCTATCCCAGAATAGATAAGCAGTGTAGCCTGATCTGTCAGCGCTGTGGAGATACTGTAGGTCTGGCAATGCGAGACAAAATAATGAAATGTATGAAAGTCTTCAAGCTAAAAATGGAGGAGACAGGTTTGGTCCCGACAGATGATCAAATTTATTGTTCCCATCTTGATGATTTTTTATTGTTCGGTGTGCAGATGGCCAAGAGTTGATTCTTTGTGTGATCTCTGGGTAAACCAGCCTGTCTATCAAAGAAATCCTTGTAAACTCTCACAAACATGTCCAACGCTTTCCACACCAAATTCCATTTTTCTAGGTATTATATCTAGGAGATGGAGCCACGGCAGTGTAGCCTACAGTTATGGCCACTCTACTGGTTTAACAATGTCTTCTTTGGCTCTGAAGGAGCTTCACCAAGTCTGAGAAAGTGACCCTGATGATGTCATAGTGATGTCATCAGTGTTATCAGCTTGGGCTTGGACAACACAAAATTTAATGGCAGGGTGGCATCTCAGACTGTAAATGTGGAAGTTTACCAGACAGGGATGATCTAACAAAAAACTATGTTGAGTTGCATTATGGGAAATGTAGGATACAGGGTTTTTGTAGCTTGAGATAACCTGAAAAAATCAAGTTATCTCAGCCTCTGCTGCTTCTATTTCAAAGTCTTCAGTCTGTAAATAGGATCTTCAACACTTTATGTTCTCTTTTCATCACTAACTAACTAGCACGTCATCATCTCGGATAAAAACAGAAACCCTCCTGAGTCAACGTGCTCACCGCCTCTATGGAACTTTTATTCTAGGGAAAAACCCTGAGAACTTCTGCACCAAACATCAGTGAGGCATTCACTGTATTTCCCAAGATGCATTGCTGTTATATATCTGGGTCAGATGGTGTACAGCTCTACGCCATATGTCTTTACTGTAAGGCCACAGGGAATGGATGAGCTGTGTGTGTGTGGACAGGAATATGAGAATATGGTTCTCCTAAAAAATGAGAAACGTTTCTGTCCCATGGAGGTTTAAAAGGTTAGGAGAACAAAGAAAAAAACCAAAATGATAGAAGTCATTAACGGCGCAAATTACTTTAACGCAGACCGTTACAGATCTAACTCTCGAGGCCATATGCTGTATGGGGAGTGTTTTATTTTGAAAGGCCTCTGGTATTTTCTTCACCTCGTATCCATATATACATGAATCATTGTAGCGCGTAGAATACCACACACATTGATGCATTCATATCAGAATATAAACTGTTATTTTCAACATGTTAAATAATTTATTTAGAGTATATGAACTAATGAATCAGCCTTAGATTTCTCCTCTGATCCTGTCTGCTTATCCAGTGAACCTTTGTGGGATCTTAACCTGAATGTTGAGCAAGTCATCCCAATAAATGTACTGTTCATAAGGACAGAAATACAAGAACACACGCATTTCATCGCCAACGAGTGTGTCCCCGTCTCTTCATTCCATGAGGCTCAGAGAGTCCAAATTGAGCGCGCTCAGCTCACAGGGCAAAAATAATAACATTAAAAATCATCAGCTCAGAGCTAATCCCACCACGGCCGGTAAACATTTTAATACCGTGGTGATTAGCAGCGATCCTAAACCCCAGCCCTCTCAGTCCTCCCAGGACCCGGCTCCTCTCCCGACCCAGACTTGGCTCACACTCCCTGGGGGAGGCGGCCAGGCGAGACCCTGGATTAAGGCCACTCAATGCTTTAGACCCTCGAGACCCGAAAGTTAAACCCCTGGACGCTCGCCATTTCATTTCTCTAAGTGGCATATAGGCCTCCTTGTTATGATGTTAATTAAAGTTGGATTTAATCAAGTGGCTTTTTCTCAAATAAATTAGAAATGCAACCATTTTCTGTTGTTTTCCTCTCTGTTGGTAGTGTGTGAGTTGACGTTCTGTTTTTGTTTTAATTTGTAGTCTATCTGTTTATATATTTATCTGTCCTTTTATTTCTGTGAGAAAGTGGGATGTTGTGCTTCGGGGGGAGGGTGGGGATTTTTTAGATGAGGGAGCAGATGTTGCCCTTCCTCAACAGGGATTTATGTCAGGATAGGAACACACACACAAACACACACACACTGGGCTTCATGTCATTATGTATGCATTTCATCAGTCAACAACATCTACACTGTTAAGACAGGAGACAGAGACGGAGAGAAAAACATGCTATTCACATGCTGCTTTCAAGGAATCATTTCAAGTTTAAATTTAAGTGAAGGAATGATGTCTGTGATTCTAATTGCTGGAAATGTATTCAGCAACCGTGTAAACTTAACTGCTTCAGCCTCACTTGGTCTGGTATGGCAGTAGATAATAGTGGCTAAAGTTAGATAATGACATTACTAAGGCAGTTTGCTGACTCCTCTCTACTTGTGCTTCTTACACGGTATTTAAGCATGTCGCAGATTCAAATTGAAATGGTCTAATCACCAAAGTAAAACAGAAAGTAAACACACCTTACCCCCTTATTGACACATTTCACTCAGTCTCAATGAAGTTGCTTAAAAGAGAACTTCACTGATTTAGCATTGCACCCTATAGCATTGTTGGACCCATGATGAACAGAAACAAATCTAAATATTGAAGCAGAACCAGAAATATTGTCTTATTTATTCCATGCATTCTTCTTTCTTATCCAAATCTGTTGCCACCAATATTTTCAGTCAGAGATTCTGGTGTGTTATGCTAGTAGCAGCTAATTTAGCCTCAAGCAGAGATGAGTAGCAGGCTACAACAATCTGCTAACATCTTTCTAACTCCACACCCACAGATATTTTTCCCCCCACTTTAGCCCCCAAATGACGCTGACTCAAGTGACATCAATTCAGGCAATGAATCAGATTTTGCACAGCTCCCTCTGGAGCCACAAAAGGCTTTATACAACTTGTTTCACAGATGCAGTAGTACTCCCCAACACCTGTAAACAAACGTTGATGTGTAAAATCACTGGAGGTCCCATTTAAAGCAACCAACTCAAGAGAATTGTGCCATCAAGTGCCATTGTCCTGTATCTACCGCTTGTGGCCACAGTCGCCACAGCCCTGCTCATTGATTTGAAACATCACCTACGATGATCTAATGCACCCAGTAATATTAAAGAGATAGCTACCATGGTCTAAACTGCATAGTACATGTATATTGTCTGTCATATCACCCACAACTAACCTGCTATATGTGCTGCTCAGACTCCTGGCTAACAAGTGTTTTGGGGATATGTTATTGTGTTCACCTCTTTCAGCATGCACCCAAGTACCCTTCCTACCAATCACCACTTAGTCCTCGCCAGACCACCAATGAAGAAGAGGCAGAACAGGCCTGGAGAGCCAGTCATAAGAAAGCAGCTGCAGGCCTGCCCCGCAGTTCAAACCTGCACCGAGCTGGAAGCGTCAAAAACCTGATCAGTAAATTCTCTGGTCAGGATCACGTCTCTTCTTCCGGTTCCCCACAGAGCCTCTCTTCTGGAACAGAAGTCCCAAAGTCTGCTTCTGCAGACAATCTCGAGTCTCCAAAGTCCAAGTCGAGTCCGTCCACACCGAGCGGCGTCGGACGAGACGAGAGTCCAGTTCCCAGCATCACTGTGACTCCTCCGTTAATGGGAACCAGTCAGAACGTGGCTCAATCAGCTCAAAGAAGCATCAGTACTAGTCAGATCTCTGCCAGGATTGATTGTCCAGTAGGAGGCAGTTTAAAGAAGACTAACTCAGAACCGAGGGGAAAAACACAAACCACAGACTCTGGTAGAGACTCAGTGGCTGACTCCGGCATGGGATCGGTAAGCAAAAACTCCTGACCAACAGTTCCGACGTCCTTGCATGAAACAAAAAGCTCTGCATCTTCTTTGCATGAAGACGGCACCACAGCATGACACTGCAAGGTTTTTAAAGGCATCTCCTTGCATGATTAATGCACTGTTCCCAATCCGCATGGTGGCTCGAAAGCATGAAACCACGGCAAGATTCCAAAGCACGTCCTCTTCAATCGTTCTAATCAAAATGGCCTCAAATCTCTGGCCTCGCTTACAGATTAAACTTTCACTTCTCGTTGATTCTTTCCCTGCAACTGAGATTCACATGTGGCCATGGTTGTCTTTGGCCTAAAATAATAACAACAACCTTCTCTGTCGCTCTACAACTGTGTTGATTTTTACTGCATGATTGCAGTAATTGGGACAAATTACAGTGATTGGTAGTGAAACTTTTGTGCATTTTTGCATTGTGTTTGCTTGAATTTCTCTGATAATTTGCTTTGTGAGAAACAAGAGTATGTGCCATGTATTGTGGCCTATTATATAAAGTATGTGCAAGGGTTGGACAAAGTCATTGTTTTGCAAGTCACAAGAAAGCCATAGCCAAGGCTATGAAGTCCCTAGTCAGTGACCGACATGTTCCAAGCCAAGCCCAAGGCCTAAATTTAGTGTTTCAAGTCATAAATAAGTGTATTATCTGTCTGTCTGCAATGCCAAACACAACTTTCCCTCCTGCTCACGCAATGTGATTGGCTGCTGTTAAATCTGCTGTTCTCAGAAAATGAATTGATTCTCTGCACACTTTTAATATTTGGGCTTGGGGAGAATATCAAGTCATTTCAAGTCAAAAGGCTAAAGTCCAACTGAAGTCACGAGTCCTTGGTGTTAAAGTCAATTTGAAAGTACTTTGTTTTTTTTATCATTGCAGTATATTTATGACTCAAGTCTATAAATGACAGGTTGATCAATATTTCTAACACAATAGATTCACCATCAGTGGTAAACCCACTGCACGCACCCTGCCCAGCACCAAACAGCAGACTGACAAAGCTGGTGAAAAGGTGGAATAGTAAATAGTCAGATATTATAGATCATATAGAAACCATTTTTGTGCATGTGCCGAGTGTTTTCACCCCTCCAGAAGATGTATTTTTATCTTCATCCAGGTTTATTTCATACCTCCTTCCCCACTTTCTTCCCTTCTCCTCCAGGAGTCTGAATTTGATTCGAACAAGCAGTCCGACAGCCCGTCAGAGGAGGAGCCCACCACACCCCGAGCTGTGCCAACCAGCCAGAACCCCAAATATCAGCTGTACCTCAGCAACGAGCACAGGACCAACGGGTTGAATGGCAGGGATGCAGATGGTCCAGGAGGCGGCGGGACGGTGGGGGAGAACGGCCCCAGGCTGACTCCATGGGAGACCAACCGGCTGGGGATGAACCACTATAAAGGGTCCCTGGAGTCCCTGGCCTCACGGGACTTTGACACTATGCCTGACAGGGTGGGTGACGCGGACCATGGACTGACTCTGTGTGTGTGTGTGTGTGTGTGTGTGTGTGTGTGTGTGTGTGATTCTGATCAGGGAGATTAGAGGCAGCTCTTATAATAATCAGATATCTGTGATTCCAGAAACACAAAACCAGTTATTTAACAGTGCCATCTCAGTCAAGTCAAATTTTCTTAAATCAAGTGAAAAGATCTTCTGGTAAAATGCATCTTAAATTGTCATTCTCTTTCATTCTGGTGCAGCAATCGTATTCTGTCTTGTTCGAAATGCTGATACTCACCACTAGAAAAGTTGATCTCTCTCTTTTAGATCTCAAAATCCTCAAGACCCCCAAAAAGTAGTGTTTCTATTTAAACTCTTATCCGGAATCTAATTAAATCTACATTATTATTTTTTTTAGAAAGCTTCGCAATACGACATGATTAACATACAGTAATACAGGAAATGCCAAAAAATATAAATCTCTTATATTAGTTTATCTAGCATGAATCTTTCCAACATACTGCAATTCACTAAACTGCCTCACTCACATACAAATCTTTATAATGCCATAATTTTGCTGAAGTGATACTTACGCAGCATTAGTATATACAACCTTTCCTTTCCAGTTATTAAACAGCGCCATCTCCTGGACAAAACCCACATCCTATAATATTAAAGCCCTCCAACAATAAAAAAAGATTTGGTTAAGAAAGTCTGAATTATATTATACAATGATACAGTTACCCTGCATTCAATCAAATCTACTACACCTTATTTGACATGTTTAAATTACAATAATTAAACCATAAAGTATTTATTGTTCAATATATGCACCTGCTACAAGTAAATAATGTTTGATTTCTTTACAGTGGGGTGTTGTTGACAGCCCTCCCAGGGTGTTCAACAGTCCATACGCCACGGCCACCTCCATGGATTACAACCCCATGTACCGAATGTCTGAGTTCAAGGTTTGTAGTGGAAAAACTATCTTATTTCTATATCTTACTTTCTTATTTCTATATCTTATATAGGTTATTTTGTTTGTTTTAGTTCTTTAGGTTTTAGAAATGCTCCTATTGTCAAATAAACAACGAAACCCTTCAAATGCTCCAATTTTGAACTGAAACCAATGTTTTGTCCAAAAATAAAAATCAAAAAGCATGCATTTGCATCTGCCACACTGAAGTTTTAAATCCAACAAGGGTTACAATCAGTGAAAAAGCTAAGGAGAATTTAAAAAATATTGCATTTATCCTCACACATTCACACATGGGGCAGTGGTGGCCTAAAGGTTAGAGACGTGAGCTTGTGACCGGGAGGTTCGTCGGTTCAATCCCCAGACCGACAGGATAAATTCTGGGTGGGGAAAGTGAAAGAAATCCCTCCCTAATGAGGGAGGGGCAAGTTCCCCAGAGGCTGACTGCAGGTACTGACCCTCCTCTGTGTCCCCCTCATCCTCCTCCATCTTCAGGGTCAGGGTGGACTGTCTCCTGCCACCTCAGATATGAACATATACAGCTACAACAGTCGCAGCACCAGCCCAGTGGGCATGGCCACATCCACCCTCATCAACCCCCGCCCCCGATTCTCCGCATACGACACTCTGGTGAAGAGGAGGGCCGAGGTCAACAACCCCGTACGTTATCTCACACGCACAGATACACACACTCTTTCATCAAGTCGACACTTTATAATGTTTTTTCAATGATCAAATGTCTATTTTGTTGCTTCAGGTGGTAGTACCAACCCACTACAGCATGCGCTCTGCCACTCTGCCCAATAAAAAAGACTACATAGAGGAGTTGACCAAACAGCTGGATGCCTGCCAAAAGGTAGGCCTCACCATTGCATTACATTACATTATATTACATTTAATTTAGCTTATCCAGAGTGCGTTCAAAGTGCATAGGTTCATTCATCCATGAAGGTACAAACAGAACAGCAAGAATCACATAGAAAAAGTACATTAGCTTCAAAAAAGCCAAAATTACAAAGTGCAATTTTTATTTATTTACCCATCATCCTCTTAGCCAAGGTACAGTCAGAAGAGATGTGTTTTTAGCCTGCAGCGGAAAAGGTGTACACTTTCAGCTGTCCTGATGTCAATGGGGAGCTCGTTCCACCACTTAGGAGCCAGGGCAGCAAACAGTCGGGATTTTCCAATTACACATGTAATTCTGCTGTAAGAATAAAGTTTGTTACCACAAGTAAGACAATATTTTTTTATGTTGTGTGTGTGTTCTCTTCAGCGTAACCAGTTCCTGGAAGCAGAGAGTGTGGAGATGGAGAAGGAGAGGAACCAGATAAGGTCAGTCATGATGCAATGCTGTTTTTTTTCTGCTTTCCTTAAACTTTGGTCTCGTTTTTTGTCTTTAAAGAGTACCTGAGCAACTTGTGTTTGAAGCTTTGTCGCGTCCTTGCAGTAATGTAAGATGGACTCAAGGTTTGGTCGGTACAGTGTGACATCACTGGTGTGTGTGTGTGTGTGTGTGTGTGTGTGTGTGTGTGTGTGTGTGTGTGTGTGTGGTTGTGTGACAGATTGGAAACCTTTAACCAGAAGAGGTTGGTACAATGATGCTTTTCAGCTTAAATACTGCTTAAACAAATTGTCTAGCATTCTTCAAATGTAAGTTTTTTTTAACTTAACACTGAGCTGAAAATCATTGTTTGACTGGCCTTTTCTTATTGGAATTTAAAGTCTTTTTGCACTTGCAACCACACGTCCAAGTGATGTCACAGTATACTGACCACACCCTCAGTTTACCTCTACTTCACTGCAGCACGGTGAGAACAGGATTCACAGCAGGTTTTAAAGGGGACATATTATGCAAAGCAAACTGCACTTTTCCATTGATTGTGTACATATATTTGGGTATGTAGAGTACCTACCAACCCACAAACTTCTAAATAAGACTATCAAGTCAGTTTTTGTGGGCTGAAATAAAAAACAAACAAACATGGGATTCAACAAGCCATTCAGATTTGGCTTCACTTCCTATTTCACATGCAGGCTCATTAGAATATATCACCCCCTATCTGAGTATCTCCACCCACGGCTAGAGAACTGCCTTTGCAAAATGCGCCATATTTTTCTTGCAAGCCAGACTGGTCTTTATGGGAGGGGGGCTTAAAGAGCACTAAAACAGAGCATTTCAGACAGAGGGTGAATACAGGTATATTCAGACAGACAGTATGAGAAAATAATGGTGTTCTGGTATAAGGGTCTTCAACATTGGATTCATGTTAAAAAAACTTATAAAAAGTTACAGCAGTAACTCTGTTGTGTAGAAACCCAAAATACAAGTACGGACCTGAAAATGAGCATAATATGTCTCCTTTAAGTCACCCTTAAACTCCTGTCGTTCCTTGGCTTCACTCCTCTCTGTCATCTAGTGCTTTGGCTACATTGAACGTATAACATATGCGGATCGATCGCAGAGCGGATGTGCCGCGGAATGTGTCTTTTAACTGGCTACACCTGTGTGTGCAGAAGTGTGTGAGTCACAGGCGAGACGGAGAGCTTTTGCTTTGGGATTGTTGTTGTTTCTTCAGTTTGTGGAGCCGTCACAAACACAGCGCTGTGAAAGTTCAATCTACTGTCAGCTGTCGGCTTATCGGTAGTTTAATTTAAAAGAATTATAGACACTTTATGATCCATTTCTGGCCTTTGGAATTGAAATAGCCCCACATCATCACATACCCTTCACCATACCTAGAGATTGGCATGGGGTACCAAGCCAACAAACCAGCTATTAGGTTAACTGAAATAAAACCATGCCAATGGGCTATTTTAATTCCAAAGGCCAAGGAAACTTTATCAGGATGCATAGTATCCTGGATCCATGAAATAACTGGCCTTTAAAAATAAAAATCTGCCTGCCTCTATGGGAATTTAACATAGGGGTGTACTTATTTATGCCCCCTGTATTTTAAGGTAGAACATTTATTTATTTACGATACATTATTCATTCACAAAGAAAATTGGTGTCCTTAAAGGTTGGATTTTTCCTCATTTTTTTAATTAAGGCATTAAGATCAATTTCCAAAAGATGATTTTTTTTATTCCTCTTTTTAGTCAACTTTAGCATGGGTTCATAAACTTATGAGTGCCACTGTGTGTGTGTGTGTGTGTATATATATATATTATGAAGCTGGTGTTGGAACATCCGCTCTGCATACGTTAAGCGTGCAATGTCAGCGGCCCATCCGTGTAAAGCTAGAGTTTGACACATCACAGTCTGATAACTGTCTCTGTGTGAAGGTTTGAGATGCGCGGCCTGCTGGTGAACAACGAGGACCTACTGAGGACCAACACTCAGCTGACCAACGAGATGAAAAAGATGAGAGAGCAGATGATAGAGATGGAGAGAGAGAACCAATCCATGGGCGAGAGATACCGAGAGATGGAGGTGTGAGCAGATGGGTGGATGGATGGATTCATGGATAGAATGATACTCTTGTTATCCATGTGTTTGCATGACTGACTCTTTTCTTGTGCAGATTGAGGTGAAGCAGGCCCGGGACATGATGGTGGAGGCCAACACTCAGGAGTACGCCTTCAATTATCTTCAGCAGTCCCTCAAAAACAAGATCCAGGACACTGAGGTAAACAGCAGCTTCTAAAAAAAACGCTCTCTTCTCCCACATTTCCTCTCATCCACTGTCACACAATAACCAAAAACCTGCAACTGCAGTCTGTTGCACTAGGGACATTAGACAAAAAAAAACAAAAAAAAAACAAAAAAAAAACATGTTGCCTGGTTTTTGAAGGTTACCGCAGATGCAGAAACATATTTTCACTGTTCTGTAAAAGCCATGTATCTCCAAAACCTACAGCTTAGAAAAACACACCTGCTTTTAGCTTTACAAAAGTACATTTGTCAGACAATAAACTGAGACTTTCTTGACTTGCAAAATTATCTTAATTATATCTTAATTCATTAATTATATTAAAGGCATACTATGTAACTTTTCCCTCTTCGGTCCCCCTACAAGTTGTCTCATTGGAACTACGAAGCGCCGGGACGCGCGAGCTGTAGTTCCAATGAGACAACCTGTACCGAAGAGGGAAAAGTTACATAGTATGCCATTAAGTCAATTCAATTGTATTTATAGTGTCATGTCATAACAGAAGTTATCTCAGGACACTTTACATATAGAGTAGATCTAGACCACACTTTATGTTTAATTTACAAAAGACCCAACATTTCCCCTCAAAAGCATGCATTTGGTACGACAGCAGTGAGGAAAAACTTATTTTTAAGTAGGCTCTAATTTATGAATTGCACTGGAAGCCGCACAACGGTAAAAGAGCAATGCAATTGCGGTAATAGACTCGTGGGAACAGACTTTGTAAAATACATATGAAATTAATAAATATATATATATATATATCGTCCTACTCTGATATTCTTTGTGAGCATGGACTGTTTTTTAAAACTATTGGTTCATTCATGTGAAGGTGAGAGCTGTCTGACAGTAAGACACGCAATTTATATGAGGAAGCAGAGCTCTGAACTGTGTGTGTGTGTGTGTGTGTGTGTGTGTGTGTGTGTGTGTGTGGTGTTCAGGAGAACCTGGAGAAGCAGACGCAGCACGCCAAGACGCTGTCGGAGAAGTTGTGGCTGGCAGAGAGACAGCTGGAGGAGATGGAGATAGACAGAGACACCAGAGACAAGAGGTCATCTGATCTCAACAGCTCCATCCTCAGACTGGAGACAGAGGTACAGAGACGCTCTCACTAGACTTTCCTAAGTCTGTTTAAACCTGTGTCCATATTCAGAAAATTTCTCAGAGAGAAGATACTTGCTGTGCTTGGACTAAACGAGTCTCTAGGTTACTCTTATGATTAATTGGAACAAACTTATTGGAGATGTACCAAATCAACACACTCTCTATTCTTCTGATTACCCGTACCATTTTACTGCCTTCTTTCCATGATCTGTCATATTGGACTCTTGATATAAAACAAAAACAAAAAAACAAAATTAATTCTTCTAACAGAAAGAAATTCATGTTTCATTACCAGGGTTCTTGCGGGGTCTTGAAAATTTTATTTACTAAAACCATACTGATTTTCCATTATATGGCAGTAAAGTTGGCATTACATTTAATCCTAGGTGGTATTAAAATGTCTTAAATTTAACTTGGAGAAACCTCGGGGTATCCTGATTTCACTGACTTATTGTTCTTCTTTACACATTTAATAATGCAAAAAGTCAGCATAAACATCCAGATGAAAACAAACAATGTGACCATAAGATTCCTGTGAATTAACAAAAATCTAAACTTGCAGAACAGAAAAAAAAAATTGTTGTTAATAAACAAAATTTGAAGTATTTAAATGGTTTCATTTATATAAGCAGATACTATAAACCAAACTCATCTTGGGGGACACTTTTTAAAAAGGCTGATGTAGAGCTGGGCGATATGCAGAAAATCAAATATTGCAATATTTTTGACCACATATTTCAATATTGTAGCGTTGGCTATTGTTGCTTTAACAAAATATTTATACAATGAGAATTTTGATAGATAATCATCAATAACCTGGATATAATGACTGATAATGATATAATAAGAAAATAAAATCACTTTACTGTAATGTAGCCTTTAAAACCAGGAAAATACAACACATACTTGTCATACTGCAATATTAAGATATCCAAAATTTAAGACGATATCTAGCCTCATATATATATACATATATATCGATATATTGCCCAGCACCAGGCCGATGTTCTTTTATTTTTTGCAGTGATTTGTTTTGTTATATACCAATACCCCTTAAACAATTAGCAGTATAATAGTGTCAGCAAAATTTTTTTGTTTGTAAAATTAGAACTCCAAATATAAATATTCATGGTGGTTATCAGCTTCCGTACTTAAGTCCAAACTGCTTCTGGTCACCAAAAAGAGGTTAATGAAAGTCCTAAATATCACGACACTCCTATAAAGGATGCTAATATGACACTTATTTGGAGCTGCCCTGGTAAAGCCATGTAAGCCCAGATGTGTGTATGTATCTACAGATGTATATGTGTGTGTGTTTGCAGCTGGCGGAGGCCCTGCAGGTGTCCACGCAGGCTACAGCCGAGCTGAGCCTGCAGCAGAAGCTGCGGGACGACGGGCAGCTGCGGGTGGAGGAGCTGGAGGAGGCTCTGCTGGAGAAGGAGCAGGAGCTGCAGAGACTGCAGCTGCTCGTCAGCAGACTGCAGGGAGAGGTACGCTCACTGATCCAATACTAGTCATTTCACACTAACAACATTAGACCGTTAAAAAAGGGCTGGATCCAAATATATTCAAGTGTTTGGATATTGGTCAGGTAGGCATTCGATTTTCTATTTTGAGAAATAATAGAATTTCTCAAAATAGTGCACACAGCATTCCGGGATTGTGGGCATCTCTTTAAACCAATCGCAATCGTTTGGGCAGCGCTAAGCGCCCACAGGTACGGTGGCTTTGCAAAATAGCCTCGGGAAGGAACTTGTTTTGGTGGAACGTGTGTACGTTCAAAGGTTGTTTTAGTCGTGCAACAGAAAACTCAGATTGGACAGATAGTCTAGCTAGCTGTCTGGATTTACCCTGCAGAGATCTGAGGAGCAGTTAACCATAGTCCTCAGAAATCCACCGGAGTTTAAAATGCCAACACAAAGAAAGTGGAAGGTAACGGACATCCAGACGAAAATGAGGGACATCCGGCGGAATTTCCAGTGGCATCTGAACAAACAACGTCGATATAGACTATCAATCATGTAACTGGCGATCAGACTTGTCGGTGTGTTTTGAGGTCGGTGTGAGAGTCCCGAACAAGAAAACAGGAAACATTACTGCCTCTATCGCTGCCACAAGAAAGTTTTAAAACACCAAACACAAGCATTGAACTGCCCCGGAGTTTGTGGACCAGCTGACTGTTTCCATGCAACAACAAAGCACAGTCGCTTTTTCTCTTTCTCCGGGAAATGTAGATGCCTTCAAGTGCGCTCGGAAATGTCAAGATCTATAAACGATCTGGCGGGAAACAATAATTGTGAAATATAAAGTCTACAGTACTTGTGCTACATTGGGGGGTTAAGTAACCCAACAGGATGTCACACAAATGGGTCATAAGTGACACTCCCACCTGATGTGTGGGTGAGTCCTGATCAGTTCTTCAGATCAGATCAGTGTGTGTGTGTGTGTGTGTGTGTGTGTGTGCGCAGGTCTCTGGTAAGCTGAGTGATAAGGAGCAGACACTGGAGGAGGAGATCCAGCTGAGAGAGAGGATCCAGCTGCAGTGTAAGCAGGCGGAGAGGATGGTGGATGACCTCCGCATGGAGCTGCACAGCACCAACCAGGCCAAAGATGACCTGGCCAAACAAGTCAAACAGGCTCAGGTAATAATAGTAATAATACTAATAATAATAATAAAGTGTGATTTATGCCAAATATTGCGACTGCCAAATTACCAAACTCGAGGCTTCAGAACAGCAGTCTATCTTTTAGTCTATGGTTTTATATACTTGATACATTCATAGTTTGGGCTCTTCATGCAATTTGTTGACTGTATGAAGAATATATAATATCAGACTTTTTTCTTTAAATACATTCAACTGTAATATAAATCTCAGCTACTGTATGAGCAGCATCAACACAAAAGTATATATTAGTATCAACCTGTATGGGATTTTTAGACTTCTCACCAAGCTGACAGTGAAATAAAAAAATAATCTAGAAGATAAAAATGTATTTTTGATTTGGGATACTTCATTAATAAAAGCACACCTTTTTTATTTCCTGAATGTTTCTTCCTTGAGGTAAACTCTTTTGTATTTCCAGCTGCAGATTAAACAGTATCCACAGTGTGTTTGCATACATGATGACCTAATGATTCAAACAGAGATGTCCATTTGAATTAATCAGTCATGCAAACCATCAGAGTTTGGGGTTAATGAGGTATTAATCATGCAAATCCTGTTTAGCAATCAGCGTGCTAATTCCATAATCCCAAATATTCATCATGCCGCAATTTCTGAAGATACTTCATGTGTGCCATTTCTAAATAACCTGAATGCGTTCTGCTGATGACAGACATTTGACCTCAGATCAGTAGCTGCCTGAACAAAAAGTTTAGTTTACTTGTTTGGACGATGAATTATTAGTTTTAAACTCTTCTTCTTCTTCTTCAGGAGAAGATGATCGACCTGGAGAGTGATCTGGAGGAGCTGCATGACAGCGAGCAGAGATGGGCCGCTAAACACAAGAGAAGCATCGAACAGGTAAACACACACTGGAAACCGGAAGAAGTGAACTAACTGAAAAAAAAATCTGTCATTTCTGTCAAGTCAACATCCATCCTATCAATTAGAGTGACTTTATTTGGAGAGTTATTAAGACGTGTGTGCTGCGTTTCTGTCAGACCGAGCAGCTGCAGCTGAAGCTGATTCAGGAGAAAGATCTCAACGACCAGCTGGAAACTGAGAAGGCCACCATGGAGAGACAGGTAGAGTGTGTGTGTGTGTGTGTGTGTGTGTGTGTGTGTGTGTGTATGAATGAGAGAGTTTGTGTGTGTTCAGTTATTTAAGCCTACATTTAACACAGTTAAGCCCTCTTTCTCAATACCTCTCTCCATTTCTCTGATATGATACACTGAGATACTGATATTTAAGTTTTTTTGTTTTTTTTAATCAGAAAAGATAAACATTTTTTTAATCAGGATTCTTAAATTGGTAATACATTTGATTATTATTATTATTATTATTATTATTATTATTATTATTATTATTGTTGTAAAATCTACTTGTCAGTCCCCTCTGGTGGACAAACTGTGTATAGGAGACACTGCTTCTAAGTGTGTATCTTTGACATTAATGTACTGCTATGTACACAGATATAGCTGTGATAAGCTATAATGAACTTACAGTCAAGAACATGGTTTTAGAAGTTTCAGTATGTAAATAATCAACAATAGATGAACAAACGTAAATCAAGCAAAGTGCTTGTAATAGCTAATCTCTAATAAATCTCTCTCTCCCTCCCTCTCTCTCTTTCTCCCTCTCCCTCTCTCTCCCGGTGTGTAGCTGCGTGAGCTGCGTCTGGAGGTGGAGGAGCTTCACAGCTCCAGAGTTCAGGAGGACGTCATCTCCCGGGCGGAGAGCAGAGTCAAAGAGCTGGAGAACACTCTGAGGACAGAGGAGAGGTCCGTCACATTCTCCTTTTTAAACAAACCTCTGTTCTACCACCGTCAGCAGGTGTAGCGCGACGTATCAGACATAGGCACAAACGGGACGACATGTTACAAAAAAGCGGCACCGGCTTGTACCGTGATATTGTGGGAGGGTAGTCACTGTGTGGTCTCTGCATTTCACTCCCTTTTTAATCAGGAACCGCTTAAACACACAGTGTAGGACACACACTCTACACACTTCTGTTTTGAACTGCCTTTCACTTTCTGATGTATCAGGAAATGTTCCCATACTGTGCTGATGTGCATACGTTAAACCATGGTAACCAAGTGATATATTGCATAAATATAGCATATATATATTGGATTTATTGTAGTTTAGCTTTTGAATTCATGTTAAAATCACATATCTACTAAATCGTCGCTGTCGTCCATATTTTGTCATCTTTATTTGTTTTCATAAATCAATGCTATTGGTCACCCTTTAGGCCTGTCTGTGGGTTTAAATGTTCAAATAATGACAAGCCAATTTTGTAGGTAAATAGCTCAATAAAATGTTTTCAGATTAATCAAACCTTTAAATAAAAAGGTTTTGGACGACTAGGGGCCCTATCTTGCACCCGGCACAAAGTGTCTTTGTTAGTTTAAGACCGACGCAGTTGTCAATTTCCCGTCCAGCGCCCGCGTCGTTAAAATAGCGTGTGTTCAGGTGCATTCTTGGCGTATTGCTATCTTGAGGCAGCGGAAAGTGGTCGCGCAATTGACCAACAAAAACCTGGTCTAAAGTCAATAACGCAGCATTTCATTGTTATTTTAACAGCAAATTAGTAAAATGCGCCTAGGCTTATGCACAGCGCGCCCACACCATGCTTGTTACACACACAGGGAAGCGCAGCAGCACACAAACATGCAAAAGATTACAAATAAAAATATTACGGTGCAAATCCGCCATCATAATAGCAATGCGCCAAGATACAAACGCGCCTGGCTTTTAAAGGGAATGGGAGATGACACTCTGATTGGTTTATTGCATGTTACGCCCAAAACACACCTATGATTTAATGAAGACACTAAGTACAACCCTTTTGAACATGCGCCCGGAGCACGGACCCTTTTTTCCGCCGATTAACTAGCAAAAGTGGATTTGGACAGGCCCTAAACGCACCTGCGGCAGGCGCTTCACGCCGTGCGCTTAGATCGTTAAAATAGGGCCCTTAATTTCAAAATGAACAGCATGGCTGCTTTATCAGGTGGAAATGTGCAGATAAACAGGTATGTGCTAATGTGTTTGTGTTGTGTGCAGGAACAAGTCTGTTCTGACAAACACCATCAGTAAACTGGAGAGGAGGATCAACGAGCTGAGCGATCAGATGGAAGAGGAACACCGGATAGCTACAGAGCAGAAAGACCTGGTAATGCACGCATACACACACACACACACACACACACACACACACACACACACACACACACACACACGCACACACACCCACATGTATTACACAGTATTGCAGAACATACTGATCGGTTTGTGTTTAAACTACTGGAATTAAGATTTGTCTGTAAGTCAGTGTTACTGCTGCCTGCTCCGGCCAGGAAACTCTTAACATTTTAATTTTAATAAAGCTTCTTTTTTTTCTTCTCAAATATTTGAAGTGGCATGGATAAAAATGAATCAAATATAAATCCTGGCCACAGGAAGAAAACTGCTGTGCTTGTATTATCCTAGTTTTGGACATATTTGACGTGTAAAGATATTAGATGATAACCTCTTTTATTGATGTATTGCTTTGAAATGAATCATGCCGACCAATTTTTGAGACTGTAAATATCGATAAAGTTTCACTTAGAGCTCTTTTTGATTTAGATTTTTTTCTATTCAGGACATTCCCTTGTTTTGGATATTTGCAGTTTGGTTTGTTGATGGACTTTTTAGAAATCGTCCATCATATCAGAAAATGTCTTTTAGGGCTTTTCTTGAACATTCAGTTTGCGTAACTCTTTTGGACACAGTTCTCTTGGACTTCTCCGACATTTTCCTTTTGAAATGTTACAACTTTATTAACCCTCTGGCGCATAGCGGTCACTACAATAGACAGCTGTTTAAAAGTAATTTTCTCCGAAATGCAATAGTTTCTATGGTGGAATTGCATATCAGCCGTTAGAATGATCTCTGCTGCCCCCCTCCATTGAGGTTTATTCAGTGGTTAGTTGTTGTAACTACAAGAGAACCTCCTCTGAATCCAAGATGGTGATCACACTTGTTGACCACTGCTGGAATATCCTGCCAATCCTTCTATACCAGGAGAACCCTAGGGGTAAAAAAAAGATGATATGCAGGAATACCTAAGGAACAATATTATTCTTTTAGTTTTGAAAATGTTATTTCAAATAAGTAGATTTATGATAAAACTCAATTTGATTCATTCTTCCATTAAGTTTATACTGTTTATGTTGAGTGTGTATGCGCATGTAGTCCAGTGTAGTGGACATGTCTTTAACTTTCTGAAAAAGAGTAAACTTTTTTTTTGACTCAGGCTTTCATTATTCATGCATCAGAGGGTTAAAACCCTTGACGGAAATTGGTTTTCAGGCATAGAGCTTTAACAGTGTGGTTCTGGAGGTAAAAAAAAAAAAGACATTAATTTTCTCCAAAAGGATTTTGATTATTAGCCATAATGTCTAAACCATGCGAGGTAGACTGACCCCGAGCTGTGAAATTGTGAAACGAAGGTTTCTGCTCCTGTTGAAGCCACACGTCTGAAAGAAATCAACCTTGTTTTAAGAAAAACATCTTTCATTCGGTCTCATGGAGAAGTACTACACTACAGAGGCGTCGTTAGGCCTGGGCGTCCCCGGCTACAGCTCCAAATGTTTTATTCACAATCCTACCTACAGCACCTTTTAAGAAGAAAAGTATTTTCCAATGCACTCGCAGTTTTTTTTTGTACAACTCATGGTAAAACTGTAACTTTGTCAAGTTTATTTTTCCGAGGCAAATAGAACGGACAGCTACGTGCGGGGTCTGACCATGCTGTATTTGTTGCTATCACCTAGCAATCGTCTCTACTAGGGCTGTGACGATAACCGCATCACCGCAATACCGGCGATGACCTGCCACTACTGCGGTGATGACATCATCGTCACCGCATATTTTTTATTTATTTTTTTACTTTTTGCTCACGGAAGTTACAGGAAAACAGATATTGTGTGATATGAAATATAATGAAGCAATAATCATTGTGTAGTTATCCTCATCGACTGTCTTCTATCCTAGCCAGTCCCTCCAGAAAAACTTGATTATGCGATCGCATAATTCAATGCATAATCAGCCAAAGTCCGCATATTTATGCGGGGGCCGCATTTTTTCAAATACGCCGCACTTTCGCTGCATAAATATGCTGGGTTTGCATGATTTTATAATCCCCGCATTTTTGTTGCAAAAAAGTCACATATATCTTGCGTTTACTTCACACAAGAGCAGCCATTTTCCCCTGTTGCCATGGGAACGTAACGAAGTGACGTAATTACGCGACGTGAACATCATCGAAAAGCTGCAAACCCCGCGATGAAGCCATGATTAAACCGCAGTTTTTGCAAGTTGCCGCAATTTTTGCAAGTTCCCGCAATTTCATCGCATAAAATTGCATAAATATCCAGCATATTCCATCGCATTTTTTAAGGAAACGTGCCGCATAATCAAGATTTTTGCCTTCAGCAATCACAAAAAAACTGCGCATTTTTCTGGAAGGACTGCCTAGCCGTTCAAAAAGTGGGCGGTCACTGTTGAGCTCTATTACCACACAGCTCACATTGAATACACTGATGACAATGAACAGCAACAACCAATAGTCAAGGACATGTTTGTTGATGCGTGTGTTTTTGTGTCTCAGATGTTACTGTTAACATGTCCGCCCAGTCCTGTCTGTCCATACTAAGCGTAGCTCTGTGATTGGTCCTCCAGATGACCCAGAGGATGCGCTCTCTGAAGCGCCAGCTGAACGAGGCGGAGGAGGAGACGAGCAGGAGGGAGGCGCAGTACCGCCACACCCAGAGAGAGCTGGCCGAGGAGAGGGAGACCAACAGCCGGCTGCAGAGGCAGCTGCTCGACCAACACCTTCAGACAAAGTATGTATTCTAAAGCCGCCTGCACATGATCCGTGGTAAAAACCGCTCTGCGCTGGCCGTTTTATTGTTTCCCTATGGGGAGAGCAGTGGTGCCCAACTAGGCACTGCCGGCGAGCGCTGCGCTCAAAGTTCAAATTATTTAAACTTTGACCTCGTTGCCGCTGACCTTTTCACGGCGCAACCAACCAATTCCAGAAGCAATGATGACGTATACCTGCACTGCGCTTTGCCTCACTATGTCGCGCCCTACCTCACAGTTTGGCCGTGGATCATGTGTAGGCTGGCTTTATACACAGACACACACACACACACACACACACACACACACACAAATGGACAGGTCAGAAATCAGAAGGGGAATTTAACACTCACCCTCTACAGTTGTAAAAGTAGAAATACTTGAACGATGGCTTTGTTGTGGATAGATTTTCTCTCAATGACGCATCATTTGGCATCAATTTGGTTGCTGTGGTTACGAGTAGTTGACGTCACCTGCCAACCGATGTGATTGTTTTAGATTATTTTTTGGGGCTTTTTTTGGCCTTTATTTGATAGATCAGCTGAAGACATGAAAGGGAGGAGAGAGAGAGGGGGGGTGACATTTGTCTGTAGCCATGGCATAAAGAAACATGCAGATTAGTTGCCACTACATTAAAGGCACAAACACATGTCTGTCACAGTTGCATTATTTTCATGGCACAAAATAACCCTGTGTGTCTCTCTGTCACGTCTCTCTAACAGGCGTAAGGAGACTCTGACGATCCGTCAGACTCTGGACAACCTGAAGTTGGACCTGAGCATCGACGACGAAGATGACGATCATCAAACAAACAATGTCTCCAAAGTGTAAACCCTCACACTCCACACATTCTTTACACTGACAGTGCAGTAGCTGCATCAATGCTCAGTGTTGGGAAGGTTACTTTTTAAAAAATAATAGGTTAGACATTACTAGTTAACCTGAATTTGTGGACACAGAATTCCACCGAATTACACATTTTTAAAAAGATAAAATACAACTCAGAATGTTAACACATCTCCACCCCCTGCAGATAAACAGTCTGCTAAATTCTGCACATTTTCATTCTGGATCACCGCTGAAAACTGTAAAAAAAAAAAAAAAAAAAAAAGCAGATTCCGTTTGGGTCTGGTAATAGGTATATATTGCAATTGTAATATTACAATTGATTAATTTTTGATTGCTTGTCTAACAAATGTTTTAAGGCAAGGCAAACTATGGCAGTTTTTAACTTTCTCACTCATTGTCTCTGTTGCCATCTCAACGGAAAGAACGGTGCTGCTTATGCTGAGATAGTAGGAGAGCCATCAATCCATCTTGTCAGTGGACAGTAACCGTAAACTTTATTCCTCCGTATTTTTTTTAAATGTCACACTGATCATGTGTGATGTAAATTAGAGACAGTGTCGCAAAACAGTCGGCTGCATTGCTGAAAAACGAATAATAATGTTTAAATGTACATACAAGCTTATTTAAAATTCAAAATAACATATCTATGCTCCTCACTATTAGGCTTTGGGGTCACTCACAGACAGTTTGAGAAACGGATTTGAATTTTAAACTAAAAAACATGATATTTTACCAAATCTACGTGAGGTATACTGATCTACAGTATATTCTCTATATATTCTCTATAATTAGGAATTACAAATCCCAAAGAGCAATGGAGAGAGAAGCTCCTGGTGGACTCAGGCCCATTGTCAGTATGACACATGGTTGCACCTTCCAACACTGAAGTCAAATGCCTCTTTTGACATGTTGAACATCACCTCTCTTCTTTTCTATTACATAGAATATTACATACAATCATATTCGCCTTGTTTGCCAAAGAAAGTTAATGTACAGAAGTTTTGTGCAGACAGATGCTGACAGACATAAAAGAAAACTAGTGACTTAAATGTATAAACTTATAGTTACGTGATTAGGATTTGAATAAAGGTGCGTTGTACTATATTAATGTGTTCCTGTAGTTGCTGTTAAAATGAGGTTTACTTATTGACGGCGCTGAGCTTATTCACCGTAACCCCCAGAGTTAGGTAAGTCCATACATACCATTCTCAGCTGTTGTGTTGTAACTCTGTCCGATAGTTCCACCCGTAGCTTAGCCTAGCACGGATCCTGAAGATAATTGGTTCCAACTAGCCAACTGCTCCGAATAAGTGACAAAATAACGCCAACATTTTCCTATTTACATGTTGTGATTTGTATAGTCACAGCGTGTACAAATAACAAGGTCACATGAGACACAGTCATCTTCTAACCCTATATAAACTGGGAACTATATTCTCAGAAAGGTGAAGCACTGCTCCTCTCTGCTCGGGGCTTCTCAGGTGCTGCAAAGCATATCACTCCGCCCAAGTAGCAGAAGTAGCACTGCTTCGCCTTTCTGAGAATACAGTTCCCAGTTTATATACGGTTAGAAGATGGCTGTGTCTCATGTGACCTTGTTATTTGTACACGCTGTGACTATACAAATCACAACATGTAAACAGGAACATGTTGGCGTTATTTATTCGGAGTAGTAGGCTAGTTGGATCCGTGCTAGGCTAAGCTACCGGTGGAGCCTTCGGACGGAGTTACAGCACGCACGGAGATGAGAATGTATGGACTTATCTATCTCTAGGGGATACGGTGAATAAGCTAAAGTCCCAATAAGTCGGTGTGTTCCTTTAATCAGCCTGATGTAAATTTTGGAGTGTGAATTTCCAATTGCACAAAAGCGTTATGGCCTTAAAGTCTGAACGGATACTTTTAACTCCGACACACTTCATTTTAGAAAAGAAAAGTGAGACACTCAAAGAATCGCTGGTTCTTGGTAAATTGGCAAACTTCTCTGATTTTGCAGCGTTTGTTTTTATTTGCTGGAGCTTTGTTTTTAGTGCTGTTATAAGGAGGGATTTTCTATGTTAGAGGTTGTTTGGTTTAGTGTTTGTGTAATGTATTCTGCAGTATTTGGACATATTTCACGCTGGTTGTTGACATATTACACGGTAATGACACATAACTGCAGAGGAGAGATCTTTGGATGTGATTGTAGCTGTTTTTGATTCATACACAAAAAAACGATTAAGAGTTAAGAAAACTAAGAGATTATTTATATTTTTGTGTTTGTTTTTATGATTCAAAGATTATTGAATTTTCTGTATTTTTCCAATTACTTGTGGGGGAAAAAAACTATTTTAGAGAATGAAATGTATGATTTTAGAGTTTAGTTTCCGGTATTTAGGAGGCTTGCTGCTGTATTGATAGAACTTACTGTGCCTCTCACATACAGTATCTGTTCATGAGTTAAGATTTGAGGGGTAAGATTTTAAGTGTCCAAAAAGAAAATCTCACTTCACACGTTAATGTGCATCTTTGTTAATTGTATTTTATCGAAACTAACACAAATAATAAAGAATGTTTACTAAAATAGTTTTTGAATGTTTAAAAGTGCAACCGCAAAGACATTATGGCTCTCAGAAGTAAAATAAATATGAATACAGTTGGGATCAATGATGTGTGTTAATGCAAAGTGAGAAAGAGGCAAAAAAAATGATAATAGATTGTGTTAGAAACACAGTTTATATGCTATGTGGTTTTCTGTACCATCTGTTAAATGTTCTGTTTACTCTTATTTTTGAGGAAAAAAACAGACATGGCTGGGTTGTTAAATTTAAATCATCAGTAAAAAAAGAATTAGAAATTATTCTCAAATATTGACTATGGCCAAAAAGTTCAATACTTTAATTTGAAGGAAAATTCACTTCTCCCTTCTGATTGAGTTGGGAGTAAATGAACCCAGCCCTGTTCTAACAGTCCTCTGCTATGTTCCCTGCTTGAAGAAGGTCTGTCAAATGAATGTTGTAATTATTCAGATACAGTTTGAATTATCTGTTATGTTTACATTTGTTGGTGTATTTTGCTTTTTTTGGAAACAGGAACATAAATCACATGACATTTTCATATTTTAGCTGTTGGGAATGTGTACTACAGTGTCACTAGTGTTTTTTTTAGTTTATCATTCTCACAACAAAAAGTGTCTACAGATATGTAAAAAGAAATAGATTTCATTGACTTATTTTTATAACTTCAAATTCTACTGGTTCTGCTGTTCTCTCTGTATTTATTTTTCACATTCTCTCTTTTGGTGAGAAGTTTCTTAGTACAAAATGCAAATAAATTCTTCACTGTGTGTTCGTGTTTTTTTTTTTTTTTTAAAGGAAAAATCTGTTATACAAACAATATCTGGCACAGCTGTTAATGATATTCTATTTTGCCTATTCTTGAAATGTAGATGAAAAACCATCACATACTTTTTTTCAGATGATTGTCTAAAATCATTCGAGCAATTGCACAAAACCACTACTTGAAATCACAAATAAGGCATTGTGCGGGAAAACTTTACTCAAAAATCTATTTGAATTGGAATGATACTCATTAAAGGAACATAGCAGTGGTTTTACATGATTTAGCCTGTTTACTATAAATAAATTAACATCACAATACTCATTTTGCAAAGATGCTATTGTGTTTTAGCTTTTTTCAAGTGTCCACTACTTTTTATGATCATGAATGGAAATAAATGGCTGCCTTAAACAGTAGAAAAACTGTATAAGCATCTTGGGGGGTTGCAAAATGATTTGTAATTAAGGATTGAAAACACACTGGTGTGGCCCTTTAAGTTCAACATGTCCTCATACCTAGACGACACACTAGGCTGATTGCCAGTGACTCCCAAAACGACATATATGATATGTTTTATTCAACGTTGTGAAACGGAGTTGGACAGTCTACAGCCGTTTCCAGCAGCCTTCAGTGTGAACAGGAAGTCACAGATTAAGTCCAATTCTAATTTATTAAAATGTTGTCAGACCTATATGTCAGCCTGTACGCAGTCTCCAGTTGTGCTTATTATGACAGAGTAGCTGTTAAAATGCTCTGCAGGCGATCTGTTGCTGATGTTAATAAACAACAGACAGATGATCTGTAATCTGAACGGATTTAGTCTGACTTCTAAACGTCACTATCAGCCACACAACGTGTTCTGTACAGAATAAACCTTTAAATCAGACAAATAGCAATTAAAATACCTCCAATTCAAATACGATAAAAAGTTTAAAAAAAACGTCATCATGTTGAGTTGATTCTGAACCAATCAGCTGTTAGATCAGCTGAGAGCTAGGCATTTCCCAGCATGCCCTGGGTCTTGCAGTCAGTGGAAAGCAACTGCGGGGCCTGGCTCTCAAAACGGCGACCGCCTTGATCTCGTGAGGTTATCGTTGCCCACGTGTGCATGACATCAGAGTCGGGATCAAGTCGGACACACATCGAACCGGCATGCATTGGGCGGTGATCGCCGGTGAACAATTCTGCGCAGGCCTAGCTCATCTAGAACGAGCCTACTGTAAACTGCTTGCACAATCAACCTATATGGCTGTTTTTTTGTCGAAGACGGTCTGTTTAAGTTTCATCTAAGTAGGCCATTTATATTTATATTTTTATTATGAGAATAATATTACACTTTTAAGGAACCTGCATTACAACATGCATGTCAATAAATATGTTGAAAAACAGATTTTGTTGTTATTATAGTACTAAGTAATCTTTACTCAGCTGTTAGATCTCACAATAGCTGGATAAATTTACTGCAAAGTCAATTAATCATAATCTATAACATCTGACTCTACAAAGATACTAACATACACGTTCAGTTCCAGTTTATGACACTGTAAAAAAAGATGCGGAAAATATAAAGGTTTTTTGAAAAGCTAACGCTAAACTAATTATAAGCTTTACATTTAGAATTTATTTTGTATCTGAAAGTAGGAGTATGTCGAAAAAAGTGATAGTATAGTATGTCGAAAATAGTCATAGTAAATTTCAGTGGCCAAAGCAAGGTATATCTGGGTATTGTATTCCCTCCCCAGTTAAAAGACCTAGTTAGAGCTAATTTGGATCCATTATTTAACCCTCTGGCGCATAGCGGTCACTACAGTGGACAGCTGTTTAAAAGTCATTTTGCATATCAACCGTTAGAATGCTCTCTGCTGCCCCCCTCCATTAAGGTTTATTCAGTGGTTAGTTGTTGTAACTACAAGTGAACCTCGTCTGAATCCAAGATGGCTGACAGACAGCCACACTTGTTGACCACTGCTGGAATATCCTGCCAATCCTTCTATACCAGAACCCTAGAGGTAAAAAAATATATATATGATATGCAGGAATACCTAACGAACAATATTATTATTTTAGTTTTGATTATTATTTTAGTTTATGTTATTTCAAATAAGTAGTAAATTGCAATTAACCATGTGTCCAATGAAGTGGACATCATGCATTGTTGAGTATATTTTCCAACACAAGTCATGCGGTTGACTTTTATTATGACTATCTTGGTTGCAATTCAGTGCATTTTGGGTATATTTATCCACATGGACAGTGTCTGACTGTCCCGGGACAGTCATGGGAGTCACAGGACAGTGTCTGGGTGTCACAGGACAGTGTCTGGGTGTCACAGGACAGTCAAGGGAGTCACAGTACAGTGTCTGGGAGTCACAGGACAGTGTACAGGACAGTGTCTGACTGTCCCGGGACAGTCATGGAATCACAGGACAGTGTCTGGGTGTCACAGGACAGTGTCTGACTGTCCTGGGACAGTCATAGGAGTCACAGGACAGTGTCTGGGTGTCACAGGTCAGTGTCTGGGAGTCACAGGACAGTGTCCTGTGACACCCATATACTGCCCTGTGACACCCAGACAGTGTCTGTGTATGGGTGTCACAGGACAGTCAAGGGAGTCACAGGACAGTGTCTGGGTGTCACAGGTCAGTGTCTGGGAGTCACAGGACAGTGTCCTGTGACACCCATATATTGCCCTGTGACACCCAGACAGTGTCTGTGTATGGGTGTCACAGGACAGTCATGGAATCACAGGACAGTGTCTGGGAGTCACAGGACAGTGTACAGGACAGTGTGTGACTGTCCTGGGACAGTCATGGAATCACAGGACAGTGTCTGGGTGTCACAGGACAGTGTCTGGGTTTCACATGACAGTGTACAGGACAGTGTCTGACTGTCCCGGGACAGTCATGGAATCACAGGACAGTGTCTGGGTGTCACAGGACAGTGTCTGAATGTCCCGGGACAGTCATGGGAGTCACAGGACAGTGTCTGGGTGTCACAGGACAGTGTCTGGGTGTCACAGGTCAGTGTCTGGGTGTCACAGGACAGTGTCTGACTGCCCTTGGACACTCCTCAGGACACTACTAACAGGACAGGACAGTTTTTGCTGCCACTGCTGCTGCAATAGGGCTATAGAATGTTAAAGTGTGTGAATGTATGGTGTTTTTCAAAGCATAAAATTAAATAATTGTTCATGGATTTATGATAAAACTCAATTTGATTCATTCTTCCATTAAGTTTATACTGTTTATGTTGAGTGCTTATGTGCATGTAGTCCAGTGTAGTGGACATGTCTGTATCTTTCTGAAAAAATCATATTTTTGAAAAAAATGTGAATTTGTTTTTTTCATGCCCTTAGAAGAGTAAAAACACATTAAAAATGTTTGGACTCAGGCTTTCATTATTCATGCATCAGAGGGTTAATGAAATCTTTTAGGCTTTCATTATTCATGCATCAGAGGGTTAATGAAATCTTTTGTGATGTTAATAGATGGGTGACTCTCAATCTCTCAATAGCAGGGAAGGTCAATGTTATAAAAACAGTTTGTGTTCCCAAGCTGAATTACCTTATCCAATATCTTCCTCTGGAGGTTCCCCTGTCATATTTTAAATGGTTTGACAGGATAACAAAGATAGTTATATGGAATGGTTAAAAAAAAACAGCTACATTTTAATAAATTACAAACACCAATTGATAGAGGAGGTTAGAGTCTACCAAAGATGTTGTATAATTACTATGCTTTAACTTAAGGCATCTGATCCAGTGGTCACTTCCTCCTGAGAGAGCCCCACCCTGGTATTGAAAAAAGTCATAGTATAATATGTCAAAAAAGTGATTAAAAAAAAGCAGCTCATCTGCTAGAGCGTGTGCCCGATGTAAAAAGGCTCACTATTTGCCGCAGCGGCTGCCAGTTCAGTTCCAACCTGCGGCCCATTACTGTATGCCATTCCCCCTCTCTCTCTCTCCTTTCAGTCTAAGCTGTCCTATCAAATAAAGGCCTATAATGCCAAAACAATCCTAAAAAGAGAAAAGTAATAGTCTATTATGTTGAAAAAAAGTATTGGCATTGCATGTCGGAAAAAGTAATAGTATAGTATGTCGAAAAAAGTGATTAAAAAAAAGTCATAGTAAAGTATGTCGAAAAAAAAGTGATAAAAAGTCAGTTTAGTATGTCCAAAAAAGTCAACAGTATAATGAAAAAAGTAGCTCACCTGGTAGAGCGTGCCCGTTGCTGCATGTCTTTCCCCCTCTCTCTCCCCTTACTTGTCTAAGATGTACTATCAAATAAAGACCTAAAATGCCAGAAAGAAATCTTAAAAAAGTATAGTATGTGGAAAAAAGTAATAAAAAAGTCATAATATAGCATGTCAAAAAAGGTTAGTATAGTATATATACTATGGGAAACACTGCATAGTTTAGTATGTCGAAAAAAGTAATAAAGTATGATGCAAAAAATTGTTAAAAAGTCCTTATATAGATGTCAAAAAAGTCATAGTATAGTATGTCAAAAAAGTCATATTATAGTATGTCGAAAAAAGTGATAAAAAAGTCATAGTATAGTATGTCAAAAAAAGTGATAAAAAAGTCATAGTATGTCGAAATAAGCCATAGTATAGGCTAGTATGTCGAAAAAATGTATAAAAAAGTCATAGCATAGTATGTCGAAAAAAGTGATAAAAAGTTCTTTAAATTTGTACTGTTTTTTTTAAAATTCTGACTGAAAGAGATAATGCCTGTGTTTTCATTCCAGTAAGGACAAAGAACGGGGTGAAAATGGACAGCAGCACATACAGTACTGTGCAAAAGTTTTAGGCAGGTATGAAAAAATGCTGTAAACTAAGAATGCTTTAAAAAATGGAAGTGTTAATAGTTTATTTTCATCAATTAACAAAATGCAGTGAATGAACAGAAGAGAAATCTAAATCAAATCAATATTTGGTGTGACCACCCTTTGCCTTCAAGACAGCATCAATTCTTCTAGGTACACTTGCACAAAGTTTTTGAAGCAACTCGGCTGGTAGGTTGTTCCAAGCATCTTGGAGAACTAGCCACAGATCTTTTGTGGATGTAGGCTTCCTCAAATCCTTCTGTCTCTTCATGTTATCCCAGACAGACTCGATGATGCTGAGATCGGGGCTCTGTGGGGCACATGCCATCACTTCCAGGACTTCTTGTTCTTCTTTGCACTGAAGATAGTTCTTAATGACCTTGGCTTGTTTGGGGTCGTTGTCCTGCTGCAGAATAAATTTGGGGCCAATCATACGCCTCATAAGTATTTGTCTGTATTTTTCAGCATTGAGGACCATTAATCCTGACCAAATCTCCAACTCCATTTGCAGAAATGCAGCCCCAAACTTGCAAGGAACCTCCACCATGCTTCACCGTTGCCTGCAGACATTCATTATTGTAATGCTCTACAGCCCTTCGGCTAACAACCTGCCTTATGCTACAGCCAAATATTTCAAATTTTGACTCATCAGTCCAGAGCACCTGCTGCCATTTTTCTGCACCCCAGTTCCTATGTTTTCGTGCATAGTTGAGTTGCTTGGCCTGGTCGGTGGTATGGCTTTTTGGCTGCAACTCTTCCATGAAGACCACTTCTGGTCCGACTTCTCCAGACAGTAGATGGGTGTACCTGGGTCCCACTAGTTTCTGCCAGTTCTGAGCTGAAGGCACTGCTGGACATCTTCCGATTTTGAAGGGAAATAAGCTTGATGTGTTTTTCATCTGCTGCACTAAGTTTCCTTGGCCGTCCACTGCGTCTACGATCCTCAACGTTCCCTGACTTTTTGAAAGTGTACCTATAAGAATTGATGCTGGTTTGAAGGCAAAGGGTAGTAACACCAAATATTTATGTGATTTAGATGTTTTTTTTGGTCGCTCACTTTGCATTTTGTAAATTGATAAAAATAAACAATCATTTATATTTTTGAAAGCATTCTTAGTTTACAGCATTTTTTTTGCACAGTACTGTAAATATGATGGTGGCACACAGTATTTTGTCATAGCATAGTATGTCGAAAACATTTATAAAAAAGTCATAGTATAGTATGTCGAAAAAATATATAAACAAGTCATAATTCAATTCAATTCAATTCAATTTTATTTATAGTATCAAATCATAACAAGAGTTATCTCAAGACACTTTACAGATAGAGTAGGTCTAGACCACACTCAATAATAACATACAATATACAAACATTTCCAGTAATTCCCCCAAGAGCAAGCAAGACAGTTGCGAGAAAACACTCCCTTTTAGGGAGAAACCTCGGACAGACCCAGGCTCTTGGTCTGATGGTGCCGGTTTGGGGTGCGATGATAATAGTCAAAAAGTGTGGCAATAATAGTCACAATAAAGATAATGGAACAGTGACTAGAAATAGTAGTTGTAGTAGTTCATGGCATAGCGGGGCACTGCAGGGCATTACAGGATGTAGCAGGGCACAGCAGAGCGTAGCAGGGTGTAACAGGGCATAGCAGCAGGACCACGGCGACAGCTGCAACCATGATGTAGGTGCCACCCTAATCCAAGGAAACATGCTGGGCGAAAAAAAACATAAGGACTCCGGGGAATAAGCTCCCCAGAACTAGGTTAGTAACAAGCACTTCTGGGACATGGATGCACACAGATAGAAAGAGAGAGGAGAGAGAAGCTCAGTGTGTCAAAGGAAGTCCCCCGGCAGTCTAAAACTATAACAGCATAATTAAGAGAGGAGCCTGGTCGGACTAAAACTCTCGCCCGCCGGATCGGGCTGTACTGGCCTGTCTCCCTTTACTTTATAGAGGGATATATAATTATTAAAAAGTCATAGTCATTTTTCGACATACTATAGTATGTCGAAAAAAGTGATAAAAAGACATGGTATAGTATGTCGAAAAAAGTCATAGTACAGTATGTCAAAAAAGTCGTAGTATAGTATGTCGAAAAAGTCATAGTATAGTATGTCAAAAAAGTCATAGTATAGTATATCGAAAAAATTTATGAAAAGTCTTAGTATAGTATGTCGAAAAAGTCATAGTATAGTATGTCAAAAAAGTCATAGTATAGTATATCGAAAAAATTTATGAAAAGTCTTAGTATAGTATGTCGAAAACAATTATAAAAAGCCATGGTATAGTATGTCGAAAAAAGTCATAGTATAGTATGTCGAAAAAAGTAATAAAAAATACATAGTATAGTTTGTCAAATCACAGTATAGTATGTTAAAAAATGTATAAAAAAGTTATAGTATAGTTTGTCGAAAAAAGTGATAAAAAAGTCATAGTAAGTATGTCAAAATAAGTCATAGTATAGTATGTCAAAAAAAAGTCATAGTATAGTATGTCAAAAAGAGTTATAAAACAGTCATAGTATGTGATATGTTGAAAAAAGTAATAGGATAGTATGTCGAAAAAAGCGATAAAAAAGGCATTGTATGGTATTTCGAAATAAGTATGTCGATGAAAGTGATAAAAAAGTCACAGTATGGTATGTTGAAAAAAGTCATAGTATAGTATGTCAAAAAAAGTCATAATATAGTGTGTCAAAAAAGTCATAGTATAGTTTGTCGAAAAAAATATTAAAAAGTCATAGTATAGTATGTCGAAAAAAGTCATAGTATAGTATGTCAATAAAAGTGATAAAAAAGTCATAGTATAGTATGTCGAAAAAAGTGATAAAAAAGTCATAGTATAGTATGTCGAAAAAAGTGATAGTATAGTATGTCGAAAAAAATATAGTATAGTATGTCGAAAAAAGTGATAAAAAAGTCATAGTATGGTATGTCGAAAAAAGTCATCGTATAGTATGTCGAAAAAGTGCTAAATAGTCATAGTATGATATGTCGAAAAAATCTATTAAAAAGTCATATTATAGTATGTCGGAAAAAAGTGATAAAAAAGTTATAGTATGGTATGTCGAAATAGGTCATAGTATAGTATGTCGAAAAAGTTGTTGTATAGTTTGTCGAAAAAATTATTAAAAAGTTAGAGTATAGTATGTCGAAAAAAGTCATGCATAGTATGTTGAAAAAATTTATTAAAAAGTCATAGTATAGTATGTCGAAAAAAGTGATAAAAAAGTCATAGTATAGTATGTCGAAAACAGTCATGTATAGTATGTCGAAAAAATGTATTAAAAAGTCATATTATAGTATGTCGAAAAAAGTAATAAAACAGTCATAGTTTAGTATGTCGAAAGAAGTCATAGTATAGTATGTCGAAAAAAGTCATCGTATAGTATGTCGAAAAGAGTGATAAAAAAGTCATAGTATAGTATGTCGGAAAAAGTGATAAAAAAAGTCATAGTATGGTATGTCAAGAAAAGTCATAGTATAGTTTGTCGAAAAAATGTATTAAAAAGTGATAGTATAGTATGTCGAAAAAAGTGATAAAAAAAACTCATAGTATACTATGTCAAAAAGTAATAATTTGGTATGTCAAAAAAGTAATAATATAGTATGTCAAAAAAGTGATAGTATAGTATGTCGAAAAAAGTGATAAAAAAGTCATAGTATGGTATGTCGAAATAGGTCATAGTATAGTATGTCGAAAAAGTCATAGTATAGTTTGTCGGAAAAAATGATTAAAAAGTCATAGTTTAGTATGTTGAAAAAATTTCTTAAAAAGTCATAGTATAGTATGTCGATAAAAGTGATAAAAAAGTCACAGTATAGTATGTCGAAAAAAGTCATAGTAAAGTATTTCGAAAAAAGTCACAGTATACTTTGTCGAAAAAATTCATTAAAAAGTCATAGTATAGTATGTTAAAAAAAAAGATTAAAAAGTCATAGTATCGTATGTCGAAAAAAGTCATAGTATAGTATGTTGAAAAATTTATTAAAAAGTCATAGTATAGTATGTCGAAAAAAGCGATAAAAAAGTCATAGTATATTATGTTGAAAAAAGTCATAGTATAGTTTGTCGAAAAAATTTATTAAAAAGTCATATTATAGTATGTCAAAAAAGTCATAGTATAGTATGTCGAAAAAAGTCATTTTATGATATGTCGATATAGGTCATAGTATAGTTTGTCGAAAAAATTGATAAAAAAGTCATAGTATAGTATGTCGAAAAAAATTATAGTATAGTATGTCGAAAAAAGTGATAAAAAAGTCATAGTATGGTAGGCCGAAATAAGTCATAGTATAGCATGTCCAAAAATGTCATAGTATAGTATGTTGAAAAGAGTGATAAAAAAGTCATAGTATAGTATGTCGAAAAAAGTCATAGTATAGTATGTCGAAAAAAGTCATGCATAGTATGTTGAAAAAATTTATTAAAAAGTCATAGTATAGTATGTCGAAAAAAGTGATAAAAAAGTCATAGTATAGTATGTCGAAAACAGTCATGTATAGTATGTCGAAAAAATGTATTAAAAAGTCATATTATAGTATGTCGAAAAAAGTAATAAAACAGTCATAGTTTAGTATGTCGAAAGAAGTCATAGTATAGTATGTCGAAAAAAGTCATCGTATAGTATGTCGAAAAGAGTGATAAAAAAGTCATAGTATAGTATGTCGGAAAAAGTGATAAAAAAAGTCATAGTATGGTATGTCAAGAAAAGTCATAGTATAGTTTGTCGAAAAAATTTATTAAAAAGTGATAGTATAGTATGTCGAAAAAAGTGATAAAAAAAACTCATAGTATACTATGTCAAAAAGTAATAATTTGGTATGTCAAAAAAGTAATAATATAGTATGTCAAAAAAGTGATAGTATAGTATGTCGAAAAAAGTGATAAAAAAGTCATAGTATGGTATGTCGAAATAGGTCATAGTATAGTATGTCGAAAAAGTCATAGTATAGTTTGTCGGAAAAAATGATTAAAAAGTCATAGTTTAGTATGTTGAAAAAATTTCTTAAAAAGTCATAGTATAGTATGTCGATAAAAGTGATAAAAAAGTCACAGTATAGTATGTCGAAAAAAGTCATAGTAAAGTATTTCGAAAAAAGTCACAGTATACTTTGTCGAAAAAATTCATTAAAAAGTCATAGTATAGTATGTCGAAAAAAGTCATAGTATAGTATGTTGAAAAATTTATTAAAAAGTCATAGTATAGTATGTCGAAAAAAGCGATAAAAAAGTCATAGTATATTATGTTGAAAAAAGTCATAGTATAGTTTGTCGAAAAAAATGTATTAAAAAGTCATATTATAGTATGTCAAAAAAGTCATAGTATAGTATGTCGAAAAAAGTCATTTTATGATATGTCGATATAGGTCATAGTATAGTTTGTCGAAAAAATTGATAAAAAAGTCATAGTATAGTATGTCGAAAAAAATTATAGTATAGTATGTCGAAAAAAGTGATAAAAAAGTCATAGTATGGTAGGCCGAAATAAGTCATAGTATAGCATGTCCAAAAATGTCATAGTATAGTATGTTGAAAAGAGTGATAAAAAAGTCATAGTATAGTATGTCGAAAAAAGTGATAAAAAGTCAAAGTATAGTATGTCGAAAAAAGTCATAGTATAGTATGTCGAAAAAATTGATTAAAAAGTCGTAATATAGTATGTAGAAAAAAATTATAGTATAGTATGTTGAAAAAAGTGATAAAAAAGTCATAGTATAGTATGTCGAAAAAATTGATTAAAAAGTTGTAATATAGTATGTCGAAAAAAGTCATAGTATAGTATGTTGAAAAAATTTATTAAAAAGTCATGATATAGTATGTCGAAAAATGTGATAAAAAAGTCATAGTATAGTATGTCAAAAAAGTAATAATATAGTATGTCACAAAGGTCATAGTATAGTATGTTGAAAAAAGTGATAAAAAAGTCATAGTATGGGATGTCGAAAAAAGTGATAATAAAGTCATAGTATAGTTTGTCGAAACAAATTATTAAAAAGTCATAGTATAGTATGTCGAAAAAATGTATTAAAAAGTCATATTATAGTATGTCAAAAAAAGTCATAGTATAGTATGTCGAAAAAAGTCATTTTATGATATGTCGATATAGGTCAAAATATAGTTTGTCGAAAAAATTGATTAAAAATTCATAGTATGGTAGGCCGAAATAAGTCATAGTATAGTATGTCCAACAATGTCATAGTATAGTATGTTGAAAAGAGTGATAAAAAAGTCATAGTATAGTATGTCGAAAAAAGTGATAAAAAGTCAAAGTATAGTATGTCGAAAAAAGTCATAGTATAGTATGTCGAAAAAATTGATTAAAAAGTCATAGTATGGGATGTCGAAAAAAGTGATAATAAAGTCATAGTATAGTTTGTCGAAACAAATTATTAAAAAGTCATAGTATGTCGAAAAAATGTATTAAAAAGTCATATTATAGTATGTCAAAAAAAGTCATAGTATAGTATGTCGAAAAAAGTCATAGTATAGTATGTCGAAAAAAGTCATATTATAGTATGTCAAAAAAAGTCATTGTATAGTATGTCGAAAGAAGTCATTTTATGATATGTCGATATAGGTCATAGTATAGTATGTCGAAAAAAGTGATAAAAAAGTCATAGTATGGTAGGCCGAAAAAAGTCATAGTATAGTATGTCCAAAAATGTCATAGTATAGTATGTTGAAAAGAGTGATGAAAAAGTCATAATATAGTCAAAAAAGTAATAATATAGTATGTCACAAAGGTCATAGTATAGTTTGTTGAAAAAAGTGATAAAAAAGTCATAGTATGGGATGTCGAAAAAAGTGATAATAAAGTCATAGTATAGTTTGTCGAAACAAATTATTAAAAAGTCATAGTATAGTATGTCGAAAAAATGTATTAAAAAGTCATATTATAGTATGTCAAAAAAAGTCATAGTATAGTATGTCGAAAAAAATTATTTTATGATATGTCGATATAGGTCAAAATATAGTTTGTCGAAAAAATTGATTAAAAATTCATAGTATGGTAGGCCGAAATAAGTCATAGTATAGTATGTCCAACAATGTCATAGTATAGTATGTTGAAAAGAGTGATAAAAAAGTCATAGTATAGTATGTCGAAAAAAGTGATAATAAAGTCATAGTATAGTTTGTCGAAACAAATTATTAAAAAGTCATAGTATAGTATGTCGAAAAAATGTATTAAAAAGTCATATTATAGTATGTCAAAAAAAGTCATAGTATAGTATGTCGAAAAAAGTCATTTTATGATATGTCGATACAGGTCAAAATATAGTTTGTCGAAAAAATTGATTAAAAATTCATAGTATGGTAGGCCTAAATAAGTCATAGTATAGTATGTCCAACAATGTCATAGTATAGTATGTCGAAAAAAGTGATAATAAAGTCATAGTATAGTTTGTCGAAACAAATTATTAAAAAGTCATAGTATAGTATGTCGAAAAAATTTATTAAAAAGTCATATTATAGTATGTCAAAAAAAGTCATAGTATAGTATGTCGAAAAAAGTCATAGTATAGTATGTCGAAAAAAGTCATATTATAGTATGTCAAAAAAAGTCATAGTATAGTATGTCGAAAAAAGTCATAGTATAGTATGTCGAAAAAATTGATTAAAAAGTCATAGTAAACATTAAAACAAGATAAGGTGAATCAGAGAAACGGAGTTGTTTGGGACACTTTTTATAACAGCTGTCAGAATTTGTGTAGCAACAGCTGTGTCAGTACAAACATTTAAGTTAATTAGGTTATTTGAGTTAATTAGAATAGCCTTTTATTAAGTCAGGATGTTCTTTGCAGAGAGTTAACAGGTTGAGTTTTATTGAGGTTCATGTTTGTTAACAATGTCATTTCATGTTTGAATATCTTACTACAGGAAGGGAGATGTTACAGGTTGTCTTGTTGCACTGCTTAGGCAACACCTCCACCCTGTGGTGAAATTGGGTATATAAATAAGTAACAGCAAAGTCAGGGCTGTTGTGGGCTACCACTGTGTGTCTACCAGTTTGCAGCATGTTAATACATGGATCTTAAGCCACAGACTTTCTAGCGCCCTTATTAACCAACATGCAACAATCTCTATCTCTATCTGTCCAATATGAGTTTTCTGTTGCAAGACTAAAGCAACTTTTGAGCGTACACGTTCCACCAAAACAAGTTCCTTCCTGAGGCTATTTTGCAGCGGCACCGTGGCTTTTGCCGGTGCTTAGCACCGCCCATGACAATTGTGATTGGTTTAAAGATAAAGCACAGCACGTTTTTCTCCCATCCCGAAATGCTGTGTGGACTAGCCAGACCCTCCATCCGCAGCGCTGTAAAGGAAGGTCTGGCAAAATCATAGTATAGCAAGTTGAAAAAAGTGACGAAGTCATAGTATAGTACGTTGAAAATTGTCATAGTATAGTATGTCTAAAAATATCATAAAAATACACAGTATAGTATGTCGAAAAAAGTGATAAAAAAGTGGACTCCTATCCAGCATGTGACATTTGGGGCTGATTAGATAATGTAAAGTGAACCTACAACAGTTTCTTGTGGTGAAACATGCAAATGGCCCACCTTGGCATAGCAACACTGTTCCATAAAAATACAAAAGCTTTGCAATTTTGCATCGTGAAAGTCTTGTCATGCTGCCTAATAAGTATTTTGTTTAGGGATAAAGTTGCAGTGTTCTCACCAACACAGAAACACCACGCCGTTACTGCAATCAGACTCTTTTTCAACAATCAAATAATTAGAAAAGTCTTTTTCTGATCTGCATCTAACCCAAACCAAACAGACTCTTCTGGATAAAAAGAAAAACACAGGATAAAACAAACAGAGATTTATTTGCAGCTCTGACATCAGAAACATTAAAACACATCACAGGTCATTTCATTCTCATTGTGTCAAACATGCTGACAGTGCAACAAACCCAACAAACACACAGGCATTGATACACGCAGTGAAAACTGAAGAAACGTGTACAGACTGCAGGCATCAGAGAGAATTCACACACAGAGGATTTCCAAAAATAAAAACTCTTAGAGGTACTTGGATTGATTAGTTGTTTTGATATATAGGGCACAAAAAACATCATGACTTCCGGTCTCTTTTGCCTCTGCTTTGTAATCTCTAATCAATAATGCATGAAAAATATTCAATAGCCCACAGACTTTAGTTAATAACAGGCACAACATGACTCTTAAAACAGTGTAAACTTTCAAAGTGAATTAAAAAAACATTTAAGACTTATGGAGGAGATAATGCAAGAAAAACATGATTGACAGAGAAGATAAATGTACAAAACATATTAAAAATTAAATAAAACCAGAGAAAATATAATAAGCAATATACGAAGAAAGGCTCATATGAAAGCTGACAAATTGGTTCAGAAGATTGTCACAATAAAATGCATTGGTTAAAGATGGTAAGGAAAATGGTTGTCCATCTAGAGCTGAGGAGCACTGAAAATGTGAACTCAAAGGCTGTATTCAAAACGCCTACTATAGCAGCAGTATACTTATTTGGCCAATATGTTGCATACTAGAAATATGCAAACAAAAGCAAAATCTACAGTATGTGAAAAATACCCAGATGTCATAATGATTTGGAAAAAATCTTCAGTATGCATTGGACCAGTCTACCTTGCCTACTGTTTCCCACAATGCAAAGCGCTGGAATGGTCATTACTTCCACTTTCCAAAACCGGAACCAGCTAAGCCTGGCATAGCATACTGTTAAATAAATCTAATATGTATGCGGTTTTGAATACAGCCAAAGTCTCAAATAGCAAGAAAACCACCGTTGATGCTTTTTATGTGTTCATTTTGTGTCCTTGCTTTAGAGCTGCAATGATTAGCCAACTAATGGATTAAGGCTGATTTATGCTTCTGCGTCGAATCGACGGCGTACCCCCGCAGACCCCTCTGCGTCGATGCGAACCCCCCTCCGAGCCCTCCGCCGTAGCTCGACGTGCACCTCCAAAAATTTGTGACGTCGCGTCGAGGCGACGCAGACCGCAAGGACTGTGATTGGTCAACTCGTCCTGTGTGTTGATAGTCGGTGTTTCAAGCAGCCTACTGTGGGGAGTAGCAACATGCTAGTTCACTGACATAAGCTTTGCAAATAAACTCAAGACATATTTGGGTTATGATGACGGGGTTATCCGTTTGTAAAGTGTCTATATGTCAGTAACGTTTTGAAATTAGCACTTCGCCAGCAAGTAGTACTTTGTGGGCAGTTGTGCTAAAGTTTGCTTGCTAACATAACACAAACTGGCTGGCAGATACCTCGCAAATAACCTCAGACTTATTTTCTAGTTACAGTAATTAGGTCAATGGATTTTACTGTCTATTTCTCGATACTTTTTACAAAATCTAAGCAAGAAAATGCCAAACAAATAAGATTAATATTTTAGCACGACAGTCTAAGGGGTTTGCCATTCTGAGTACCGTTTCGGTGGTGAGCGACACAGACACAGGCGACACCGAACTTCGAAGCCACACACCCCCTAGCGTTATGGCGGTGAAATGCACCGCGATGCAAAGCAACCCCGACGCAGAACTCCGAAAGGGTCACAACGCCGTAGGAGTGACGGCGTAGCTACGGCGTGGAGTTGACGCAGAAGCATAAAACAGCCTTTAGTCGATTGACAGAAAAATAATCGCCACATATTTTTCATGCAAAAATGGCAGAAAATGGCCTCTCAAATATGTAGATTTCCCACCCATTTCTGTTTTATATCATATTAAACTTCATTTCTTTGGGTTTTGGACAAAAGAAGACATTTAAAGAAATAACCTTGGACTTAGGATAATGAATAAAGGATAATGAAAATAATCCTTAGTTGCCGCCCTACCTTGCTTTAGTTGATTGGAGGATGTAAATGTCAAGGATACATTTTAGTGTGTCGTGTTTGTTTGTTTTCTAAATGAATTCATTAAAATGAATGAAATACTTAGTTACCGGTCATCTTGATCAAAAAGGCTGCATTACATTTACAGAGGAGTCCTTTCTTTTATTATTTAACTGTTTCACCGCATTTTTACCAAAAACATTGAAAAAGTTACACACCTGATTAGTGGTTTTAATGAAATCAACACGTGGTAAGACTTTAAATAACATGTATGGCACATTTTAGAGCTGCACTAATCAATATTTTTATAGTAACAATGGATTGTGTAATGTGAAAGGTAACACTTAGCGACCATAATAAGAATGATGCTGCATGATACAGAGCTTTTTAGCCTCTTTTAGCTCATTGTGGTTTTACGGAACATTTAGTGTATTGTTCAGTCTCATCAATCCCCTTTCCAGCAGCAGCAGGCTCGTGTCTTTAGCAAACAAGCTTTGTTAAACCCACTGTACCCTATCTGTCCAGCAGCAAACAGACAAAGATAGCAAATTTCAAATTTCACCAAGTTGCTTCTGTAAGTGTTTAGAAATATGTAACCTGTACATTATAACATGACTTTAGACCAACAAAAGCTATAGTAATACTTTCTTTTGGGAACTGGGCGACTTGTTTGGCTTCCAAACTAAATAAACCAACACAAAATAAAAACACATTTTTCTATTTGTGAAGGCATTTTTTCTATGAGTGAACAGCAGAATTTGGTCTGGGTTTGTCTGTGTTTCCTTTTTTTTCACACTGGTAGTTTAAATATAGGTGACCATAAGGTGAAGCCAAAGTGCTATGATGCTTTAACCTAGGATTTTTGTTTTTATGGATCCAGTGAGCACATATTACTGATAAAAAAAGTAATTAAATAATCAAATATTGAAATTCTATTTATATCTTTAAAATTACCACAGTAGTGTTTCCCATTAATAAGCCACACTTACAGTGTACTTAACATTACTGCTGACCCATTTGGCAGCCCCTGGTTTCAGTACACTTTAAAAAACCAACCTGCAGTAATATTACTATCATGCAGCTGTGAGCTGGGACTGCTATGTAAAACCTCCCTTTGGCTCACTGAAGGACAAAATAAGGATTTAGCTGCCAGCAGGTGGCAAGCAAAAGATAATTTCCCTTGTTTCTGGTGCAACTCAACTTGGCTCAAGATTTTTCATGAAGTAAGGCAGATCAAGGTGTTACTTGATATAAGGAAAACTGTTCGAGTTGCACTGACAAGAGATCATCTTGGACTCCAAGCTGATTTTTTTGTAATTTTACATTTTAATGGCTTCTAAAGACGGATGATCTTTTGCTTTGGTCAAGCATTGAGTCATGGTACAAATGCAGACTTTTAAACTAAACTCAGTGGAATTTAGTTTAAATATGCCGTGATTTCATAAGGTTCTCTGCACAGCAACTGCTATATGGTCTGGTATGTAATGACGAAAACAATATAGTGTTAAACAACAAAACAACAAAAATTTGGTCCACAGTAACTTCAAGGGTTGAACCAAAAAAGTCAGTTCAGAGCAAAGACAAATGGTCTGAAATCACTTCCACTGTACCTCTTATAGTTTATAATAGTGTATTTTCTCCATGTTAGACACACATGTTGATGATGAATTTGTAGGTTCATTTGACAACCAAGCTAAAGAGCACTATAGCAATGAAAAAACTAATATAAATGCAGTTGAGATTATATTCTCTTGACGGACATGAAAATAAAAAAGAAAGAAGTGTGAGATGTAAAGGATAGAACAAAAATATGACAACAGAAATAATAATATGTTTTCCATTTATTTTAATATAAATAATTGGTCACTTTAAATTCTAACAACATTAGTCATGTATGGGGCTTTAAAGCGATATTTCACTTTGTCTGATTTTCTGTTATAAAGAGATGAGAGGTCAACATGAAAAATCAGCTCCCCTGAAAAGCTGACTCACCCAACTGACATTTGCCGTTTTTTCCATTTTCAGAAAGGTCTATTCTCATGATAATGATGCTGATTAGATTAAATTATCCTCTCCACTCATACGGTCATTTAACTTTTTATTACTGCATATACTATATTGACTTACACGTCATGTTTGTTCCATCTGTAAAATACCCACAATCTTTCTTACGGTGACTTTGCGTCCCCAGAGCAACTGATATTTTTAGCTGACTTATCTCAAACTCCCACAGAGATTAAAGTATGTTCCGTCACAGTGGAATAACGCTTGAAAAAGCCAAGGCAGTAGATCAGTTTGGAACAAGCTGTCTATCCTGGTCTAGGACAGTCTATTAATGATAGATAGATATGGAGACTTTTTTTCTCTACTTCATGTGCCATGCTGTACCCATAAATCATCCTACAATATCAATGGTATACTATCTGCAAATCTGTCTGGCACCATCATGGAGATCTAATGGAGAGTTAGCTGTGCAACAGAAAAGTATAACCAAACTGCTAACAGAGAGATAGCTCAAGCAGTTGTGTGTCTCTAAGTTTTTAAAATGAACAGTTGGTAGTGGGGCTAGGAAACAGAAAAGATGTAGCCTATATACTAAGCAAAATATCCAATGTTATTAATGTAATGTAAAACTATCCAAATTATGCTATTTCTAATAAATCATATGGCAGTCAGTTCTGTAAGAATGGACAAAGAAAAGCACTGCAAGGTAGGTTACGTTAGCTTAACTTGTTGTTTTGGTATCAAAAGTCAGATAGAAAGGGGAAATTCGAGAACACTTCAAATATTGGCACAGAAAGCAACAACTCAACTGCAACAACCTAGTTAGTAAGCTAGTCTGGATAACAAGATGTTGGTTGTGTGGCAAGAATTATACAAAAATATGTTATTGTTAAAATATGTATCTGTTAATACTAGCATGATACTTGTAGCCACTGCTAACACTGATAAACCTATGTTAGCCATAGTTTGTGGCTAGCTAGCTACATAAGCTGCTAATCAGATGTGCAAACAGGAAGTCTGTGACGGTTAGCTGAGCCTGTCATATCAACATTTCTTCCAAGGTTGTTTTTTGAATTAGTGCCAACAGAAATATTCAATTCATCAAGGGTGTTGATCCAAAATATGAATATATAATACTGCTTTACACAATAATCACTAGAAACTGGAAATAAACAGAACACTCTACTCTGACCAGTTCAGTTATGAAAAATAACGTAGGATCTGCAGAGGCTATTTACCCTCCTCCGCTTTGTGTCGTGGGTATCTCTATGTTGGGTATTTACTGTTACTAATATAAAGTTTGATATAGGCCCAATAATTATCTGCACAGCTCATTGTGGATTGAGCTGTCATTACATATCCTAAAGTTAGCCATATAAGCTAACAAGCGGACATTAGCTTAACAAACAGCCATTTTCACTCAGGTGTCTAAGACCTCCACCGTAGCCAACTACTGTATATTAAATACAATTCGGTGCATTATTAGCAAACGTCTTGCATCTGTGAATGAGACAAAACGGCTTGAAACACTGAAAAATTGCGATACATGGCTAATACAGGTACAGCATTGAAAACAGTGTGAAACTAGGGTGCAACCAAAAAAGAAAATGGTCACAGTTGCTCACCCTGGTCCAGGAGGAAAAGTGTAAGGAGAGGACCATGAAATCATGTACACAGGCACACAGCTGTTAAACTCTTTACGGTCCAGATCAGGCTGTCATCATCAAGTGACAGCCTAAACAGGAGGCAACATCTTTCCCCTGTTAGAAGTGTTGAACTTAACACAGTTAAGGAGTTCAAATTAAAAGTTTTAAACATCTCCTCTTTCCTGTGTAGATCCATTTAAATCATTCAAACCACTTGCGAGCAGACAAATTGGAAGTGTGCAGGGCTTAATTCCCAGGCTGCATGTTTTAAACGAGGCACATTATGTGTCTGACAGTGATGGAACTGTCCCCTCCTGTTTTCATTTCCTCCTAAACAGAGCTCAAAGGCAGACAGGCTGAGACTGTATTACCTCGAATATCCACTAGAGGGGGACAGGGTTGTTTCATTGCCCTCTGGCAGACACTTTGGGAGGAGAAAGAAGAAAAAAAGGGGGGAAGAGAAAGAAAAGAGCAGCAGAAGATGGTCAAAGGTTAGTTTTAAAGAGAAGAAAGTGAACAGGAGAAGATGAAGACACATGCAATCAAAGATGACAGAGAAGGTAAAAGAAGGAGGGAATGTTGCGAGTAGAAAGGACAGTGGGACAGAGGAGCGCTGACTGGTCGTTTCCTTCTTCATCTAGCATGCACATTTCTTCTCATTGGGCTGCGCTTCAGCGAGCTTTGTTGCCCCGTTCCCATTGGCTGGCTCAGCGGGCGGTTTGTCGACGCACTGCTCCATCCTCTTCATGACCAGGTCCAACAGCGTTATGACCGCCTTGTCAACCTCCGCTCCTGTCGCTGCACTCGTTTCAAAGTACGGAATCCTGTGGCCAACAAGAACAGAAGTATTTTTTAGGACCTTTTTTTTTTTATTATTATTCCCATCAGTTTTTTATTGATTTCAATTGGTTATATGGAACCCTGAAATACTGTCCACTCTAGAGCGGGGTACAACTTTGAAAGATTTCATTTAATATGGTAATAGAACGCCCATACAGGTATGTTAAAAATGCTAATTGGATTATTATTACATTTTAATTTTGACTCAAATCACACATACATACATAATGGGTAAATTAGACTTCTTCTGTGGAATATTTTCAAGTTTAAATTGGCTTCCATAGATTTCAGTTAATTTCCATTAAAATCCTCTTGTAGAGATTTGAAACTTACTGCAGATAGAGAGTTCATAACAGACAATAAGGGTCATTTATTTATGGAGCATTTGGACCCCCAAAACATGGTGTAAACCGTGTGCACAGATTGATAAATTGAGCAAAAGGTTGAGGGGAAGATTTACAGAATGCATCTGGCCGTATTTAGTTGTTGTACAAGTAAATGAAAGCACATATACTATGTGAAAGCAGTATATAAATTACATAGCTTCACAACTGTCTAACCCCCGAACCTTTAATTCTGAAGATCTGAGTCTTATTTCTTGCCATGAACACATCTTAAGCACTTCTCCAAATATTTTTTTACCCTTACACTTTAATCCGTACACCAAGACAACAAGACCCCTTGGTTTATTAATCTGCTTACTCAGTTTAGTAATTACTCTGCATATATTTCCAAATCAATATTTCTTATACTGAATGACCCTCAGGAGGCTTTGCAGGGACTAGCAGGGACTGTTTGGTGGAAGGGACAAACCTGCAGGACAAGAAGCAACCACTTAAGATGTGTTTGGTTGTTTCTGCATTACAAAGGTTGCTGTCAGACAGACAGTGAGATAACTGAGTTTCTTAAACATGCTCTGCTAACTGCATCAACACATGATGCTAACATAACTTTGATAATTAACTTGTTTTAAGTTGACTCATTGAGGTCAGGGTACAGTACACTGGAATAAACTTAATTTAAACCATCTATAAACTGACGGATTGTTTGGAAAATGATCAGCAATAATGAATACAATCCAAGGTACGAAAACCATCACGTACAACCACTTAGTCCGAAAACAACCAATAAGTCATAGAAAAAACAATCTATGACAATTTTAATAATACATTGTTTAAGTAAGAGGGTAAAATATCGAAAACTATTACAGTTTACTATTACAGCCTCATAAATGATCAATAGATTTGGTACAGTGTGTAGGAATTTCTCCCATCTAGCGGTGGAATTGTATTTTGCATTCAAACGAATAGTGCTCTCTAGCGCCTCGCTTTTTCAAATGTGTGTTGCAACTACGGTAGCCGTTATGTACCAAGAAGCTATGACAACATGTCTTCCAATTTTCGTTTTTTGGCGACGAGGATTCCTTCTCCTGTGGCTCGGCATAAGTATGATCCTCCATTATGATCTAAAGTGCAGTGCAGGATTTCAAATTTGCCGGAGCAGTGACAAGCGCCTCTCACTGAGCTTCTTCTCCGTTTCAGCTGGTTTCAGTCACATGACGCTGGCTCTGAACGAAAACGCGTTGTGGATTAGCTAGACAGGTAGACTGGTGCTTTATGTCCCTCTCAGCCATTAGAGTTTTTCAAAATGGCGGAACAACACGGAAGCCTCCTTGGACTTGCCCGTCCGATGTTAATACAGATAAGAAACCCTTCGCTTACGAGGATATAGTCAGATCATTGGCAGAGGTAGTTTTACCCCAATGAGGACATATTTATGAATGAAGACATTGGTTTTAGCTAATCAAATACTTAAAACACTACACAGTGTACCTTTAATAAATACGAATATTGATAATAACACTTTAGTGGTGGTGTTTTTTGATTTATTGTCACATTTGAAATCGTTTAAAATAGACAGACAGATTTGACCTTCCCTGTTTGACATGTACTGTTTGATGGATGTGGAAATTAGACCCAAGCCATCAATTAAGTATGTAATCTGTCGATACATTTTACTGTAAATGTAACATTTAATTTACAGTATCTGACGTTTACACTGTACCTTAAGTCCCTAAACATTTTTAATTTCCCCAGAGTTTAAGACTGAGTTTATTACTTCCTGGAACAGAATTGTGTTGCCAGGCAACATCAGACCATGGTCTTGGCTGGCTGGAATGACACCAGGAAACAATTTCTGCCTTGTCTAACAGGAAGTAATTTGTTGAGATATTGTTAAGATGACAACAAGAGTTGTGTACTGCCTATCTGTAAAGGTCTGTTTTGTCTCACTGCTTTACTTAAGTTTAGCCTGTGTGTGTGTGTGTGTGTGTGTGTGTGTGTGCGTGAGTGAATGTGTATGTGTGAGACACTTCACAACTGCATCCCTGTTATAATATTCAAGTCGAGTTTTCAAGCATCCCATGCCCCTCGAAAATGCAATTGCGTTGCAGAAAAATAATAATCTTTACAAAAACACCTTTGTGCTAGGGCCCTAATAAAACACACTTGATAAAATAGTGAAAATGTGAAATTATCAGTTATCTTATAGATATCGGGCCATGAGAATTATTGGTTATCGTGTTGGCTGAAATAAATCCATATCGTGCATCCCTAATCCTTACTCCAAGTAAAACACATGGACCAAATACTGTACGAGGAAAAACAAACCTACCCATATTTATCAGCCAGCTCCTTGGCCTGTTTCTCCTGAACCTCCCGCTGGTCGGCCAGATCCGCCTTGTTTCCTATCAACACAATATCTGGATTCTCACAGTAGGCATTGGCTTGTAGCTGGCCTGGGAATGAATTCAAATACACAACAGCAAACAAATGAGATTAAATGTAAAACAGAAATCTATGCAAAGCTGTATGTGCGACTAGCCTGGAAATCCAGGGTCTGGCATTGAGTAATGAAGACGGCCCAACTCGAGCACCAAGCATGTATTTGAAAATCTCACTGCACGCAATTACGTAGATAACACTACGACCAATCACAACAATACACGGGGTGACCTATCCAGAGCCCCATATGCTTAGCTACCAGCAGAGCTAACTGGTAGATTAAACTGTCATCATCTGTTTAGCTCGCCTCTGGCCCGCCTATATCAGATACACCGATGTGATTGGTGCAGCTCGGCTACAAGGGCATAGTTAATGAGCATCATTACTCGATGCCAGTGACTTGCTGAGCAAATTGAAATTGTGCTCTCGCGAGAACTCCGATTTCCAGGGTAATGTGCGACAGGTGTTGGGCAGAATTTGGATAAAGGAGAAAAAAATTGTTTTGCTGTAAAGTAACGGTTTATATTCATAAAGAAAGTGTAATGTTAACATACTCATCCAGTTTCTGACATTGAGGAAGCTCTGCTGGCTGGTGAGATCAAACATCAGCAGGAACCCCATGGCATCCCTGAAGAACGCCGTTGTCAGGCTGCGGAACCTGGAACACACAACAACAAAAATTAACACCACAGCTGAGATTTGAAGTCAGAGCTGCAGTCCCTCTAACAGTGCTGCAGGAAAATATAGAAGTGAACTGAAAAAAATAAAACAAAAATTATTTCTCAAACAGTTTCGAAGTTTGTCTTGGTAGTGATTTTTAAAATCCAGCATGAAGACATTAAGGCACAAACAATGGCATGTGTTTTATGTACATTCTATATATTTTTGTGACATCGCTGCTCTTTGCAGATGATGTGGTCCTGATGGCATCATCGGTCTGTGACCTTCAGCACTCACTGGATCGGTTCACAGCCGAGTGTGAAGCGGCTGGGATGAGGATCAGCACCTCTAAATCTGAGGCCATGGTTCTCAGCAGGAAACCGATGGAGTGCCTTCTCCAGGTAGGGAATGAGTCCTTACCCCAAGTGAAGGAGTTCAAGTACCTTGGAGTCTTGTTCGCGAGTGATGGAACAATGGAGCGGGAGATTGGTGAATCGGCGCAGCGGGTGCGGTATTACATTTAATTTATCGCACCGTTGTGACGAAAAGAGAGCTGAGCCAGAAGGCAAAGCTCTCGATCTACCGGTCAGTTTTCGTTCCTACCCTCACCTATGGTCATGAAGGTTGGGTCATGACCGAAAGAACAAGATCCAGGGTACAAGCGGCCGAAATGGGTTTCCTCAGGAGGGTGACTGGTGTCTCCCTTAGAGATAGGGTGAGAAGCTCAGTCATCCGTGAGGAGCTCGGAGTAGAGCCGCTGCTCCTTTGCGTCGAAAGGAGCCAGTTGAGGTGGTTCGGGCATCTGGTAAGGATGCCCCCTGGGCGCCTCCCTAGGGAGGTGTTCCAGGCACGTCCAGCTGGGAGGAGGCCTCGGGGAAGACCCAGGACTAGGTGGAGGGATTATATCTCCAACCTGGCCTGGGAACGCCTCGGGATCCCCCAGTCGGAGCTGGTTAATGTGGCTCGGGAAAGGGAAGTTTGGGGTCCCCTGCTGGAGCTGCTACCCCCGCGACCCGAGACCGGATAAGCGGACGAAGATGGATGGATGGATGGATATTTTTGTGACATATAAGATATATACATACTGTATATATGATATATATATGATATATATACTGTATATGATATAATCTATGAATATGCAAATATTGCTCATTTCAAAAGTATAACTACTGGACACACAAAATGTACCAAGGGTAAATATTGTGTGCGGTCGTTTGTATCCACAACAGTTAGTAATGTATGTTCTGTGGCCTGCTGGGCTTCTGGGTGTGACACCAGCAAGGAGCATGACTCTGTGTAAACATTTGGCAAATATGTAATATGCAAACAATCAGGATCAAGCAGAAGATATTAGGGTGTTTCCACAGTAAACAATCTGACGAGCTGATCACACAGGTCAGGCGGAACAATGACTGGGTCAGAGGATCATGAACATCAGCTTATGAGAATAGGAATTTGTTCCGTTACACTGAGCTGAAGAAATGAAGTTAAAATGATGTAACTAACACTGACTCATCCTGCAGTGAGTCATCATCAGGCCTTTATAAACAGATTCAAAAGAACGAGGCCAGTTTCAATTAAAGACCATACACACTCACGCATGTATGATTGACACCCAAGGACACACACAAAGATACTGATCTGTTGTTTCCCACTCGAACCATTCAGTGTGATTATACATGCTCGATTTCAGCAATGATCTTTATCGTTTTAAAGCTATAGTGCCTAGTTTCTGTCGCCCCCATGAGGAATTGTAAGTCGCTGTCGGTGCATCCACATGATACAAGCCTTCCGTGATCGCGCATGTGCCCCCACCCCTCCTCCACGCAGTTGCAAATACCCAAGAAGGACACGGAGGATTAAAAAAAACATGATAAACTCTTCAGAAGAGGTTATTATCTTCACCCAAGCTTCTGCGCAGGAGAGTTACCGGATGCCACAATCTTCTGAACATAGCCATACTGAGAAATACAGAGAGAGTTGTGAGGAGCTGATAGTCTTAATTAGCTTTGTAGCAACTCATTTGGCAATGGCTTGAATGTAACAGACGTTCATTAATATCAAAAAGTTATGCACTAAAGCTTTAATCTTTAATCTTTGACCATAACTGTCAACTGCAGTGACTGCCGCCTGGTAACAACAATTAATAAACATTAAATTATGTTGACTGTAAGTTAGACTGCAAATGTTACATTCTGCTGCATAAAAAAACAATCTAAACCCACTGAGGAATTATTTCCCTCATTGAGGTGGAAAGTTTATGACCGGCAGACACATGAACATAATGAGATGTTCCTCTTGGACAAAAGGAATGCTGGGTGCAGCTGTCTGCTATGCCCTGCTATGCCCTGCAGTGCCCTGCTATGCCCTATGCCCTATGCCCTGCCACTATTTCTAGTCATAGTTCCATTATCTTTATAGTGACTATTATTGCCACTGTTCATCACACCCCCAACCGGCACCTTCAGACACCGCCTACCAAGAGCCTGGGTCTGTCCGAGGTTTCTCCCTAAAAGGAAGTTTTTCCTCGCCACTGTCACACTAAATGCTTGCTCTTGGGGGAATTACTAGAATTGTTGGGTCTTTGTAAATTAAAGACTGTGGTCTAGACCTACTCTATCTGTAAAGTATCTTGCGTTAACTCGTTATGATTTGATACTATACATTTTTTTTTATTGAATTGGATGTCTGGACATATCTGCAGAAGACTGCCAGGAAAGGCCAAGAAGATCGCCAAGCACTGCTGTATATCTATATCTGTACTATTAGGGTTGTCACTATTTCGATTTGAAATCGAAAATAGATCAAAATGAGCTTTTGATTTCGACAATCGAAATGCGACTTCAATGGTGCATGTAATTGCACTTTGTTAATTTTGAGAAACTCAAAACTTTTGTTGGAAAGTACCCTTCTGCCATCTAGTAGCTCTTATTGTGGCATTGCTGTCACTGCCGAAAAGAAAATTGTTTAAATCCAAAATTGAATGGGATTGTGACCGTAAAATCGAAAGTAAAATCAAATCGTGGATGGACAACTGTGAGCAGATTTCGGAAAAGTGGACTCAGTATAGAGAAACGTGCGTAACCAAAAACTAAACTGTAAACTGTAATTGTCCTGATGGAAGAAAAGAGGCAGTCTAGTGTGACGGACAGCCTACCTCTCCTGTCCAGCTGTGTCCCAGAGCTGAAGGTGAACCTTGAAGGTTTTCCCCGTGGTTGCCCCATTGGGGTTGGACGCTGTGTACACCTGAAGAAAAAGAAACAACACTAGTTTTTATCCATCGGATACAATAAATGTGTGGTGATCTGTTTCGACGACAGCAAACTACAGTCTCCAGAATGCAACACCTCTATATTGTAATTATGACCTTTAAGAAGGTAGGATCTATTGCAGTTCTAGGCATTTGTTTGAACTGAGAGGGCCTGATACAGGGGAGACTTAGTGTAAAAAAAAATATATTGTTGAAGAGAAAAATGAAAGGAAATGTGTTGTGTAGGATCCCATTAAAGGGGCAGCTACAGACATTCACTAGGCCCTTGCCTCTAGTTGTAGACGACATTCCTTCAAAAACATAATTAAAATGCAAAAAAAAGACAACCACCTATTCATTTTAATGACCCCTGTGTTGCCGACGCAGAGGCATGACCCTCACTCAACTTTATCTGGCAACACACTATGTTGACAGATCAAATATGTGCTGAAAATACTCTGTTCTGAACTTTGTTTGCGGAAAAACGTCCTACTTGCTGGGTAGCAAACGCTTACTAGCCAGCTGTCTGCAGATATCAGGCAACACAAACAGCAGGAGCAGAGAATCAGTGTGCAGACTGCAGCCTATACACATTCAAAATGAATGGAAAGGCACGCGTTTTCTGACGAACGCCTAAGTGTGTGTGAACACAGCCTAAGGCCCTGTTCACACCTGGCATTAACGCGTGTCTTGGGTGATACGATCCTAAGTGGACATTCCTATGTAGGTGTGAATGCACATGGGTTGGAAATTAACTTTTTTGTCCACCTGCCACTGTGGCTGGTGGATTCCAACATCGAGCAGCCGCTTAATAGATTCCAACAGTTTTTTTTTTGGTTGGTGAGTGAAGCAAATCTAGCAGCCACTTGCATATTTTTCCCACATTTGGCTGGTGGCTGGTGTTAATTTCCAGCCCTGGACTGCACCCAAGACACATTGAGGATTCATTGGCCACATTTTCACATTATATTAAAATCTGATCACAGATCACCAAAGACACAAGGTAATGCCAGGTGTGAACAGGGCCTAACAGTGATCTGGACGGTGATCCTGACTCTGTAATTATGATGAAATTCCTGTGTGCTGCAGCTTGATGGGTTTGTGTCTCTGCAGGAAGCCTCTGACGCCATTCACACTTCTCACTCTCCCAGATGAGACACTCTTTAAAGCTGCGTTCACACCGATCACGCTGAGAGCAATTAGATTAACTCTTTCCAGATGATAACTGACTTTTACGTCTGGTGGAAAATGATGACCCTTCTGACAGTGCGAGTCCTTTATAGTGGAACGTGTGGTGCAGTTTGCTTGAAGGTTGAAGATTGCTGGATTTGGACATTGAGTTTGGCCACAAATGAAGTTCAGCGTAAATTCTTTCAGGAAGACTTCTAAACCTCATCCACCTCTCTCTCTTCCTATAACTGATCAGCTGTTTCGAGGCGTTCACTTTTCAGTTAAACCAACCAGAACTGGCCATGAATTTCACGAGCCAATCACAGCATGACATCCCTGCTTTAAATCTGTTCTCTCTGCTGGCAAAGCGTGCAACCCTCCTCCTCCCCTTCCACCTCCAGTCATCGTCACCCATGGCACCCTGGGTCCTCCTCCGGCAGACCGCTCCCGTCGGCTCCTTCGGTCCGGTCTTCGGGCTCCTTCACCACCACCACCACCACCAGTGTCTAGACTCCATCGGGGGGATATGTCTTGGTTTCTCTACCCCATTAAAAAATATTTTTATAATGATGGAGTCTAATCTCCAAAGACTAAAGACATTTCACATTATGTATCAGTGTTTCCCACAGCACTTTCCAGTTTAGGCAGCCCGCCTTAACAACATCGTTTATTCACATTTAAAGGGATAAATCGCCATTTTACTGTCGCGTGCGCGTCAGAGTTTGTCAACAAATGTGCGGGCAGCTGGGGCATGCCCGGGCATAGACGGGGTGATGGACTTACCAGAGCGTTGGCATATGGCAGGAAGAGAGCATTTATATATGTATCTCTGTCCTGTTCTTCACATCAGTGAGACTTTCTTCTCTTGTTTCAACGAAGTGAATGCATGACGAAGTGACTGGAAATATCCATCACCTCTCGTGCGTGGATTCTCAATGCCCCGGCTGCTGCCCGGTCTTTGAGACACAGCTGTTGTCTGTTTTTTTAATCACTACACGCGGTTCACAATACACGGTTAGTTAGCGTAGTTAACACTACACACAGTGAAAATACGTGTCCTGTTTTTATTTCACGCATACTATCTGCTTTGAGTGAGTGAATCTATGGGCTGAGCTATTATCACAGAGCTGTTTGTTTTGGAGAAGAGTTGTCAGGCGAGGTGGAAGAGAGCGTGTCACGGAGGATAATAGGAGCCATGCGTTTTTTTTAATAGTATAATGAGCTTAAAATTGCACATTTTTGAAAAGCTGGTTATTTATTAATTATAAATTATTATTGAAATGTAATACTTAGTGTATTAGTGTAGTGTGTAGTAACAATATAATAAGTTAACACACTCTGCAATAGTCCCACTGACTATTTGGTGTCAGTCAAAATCCAAGTTTAATACCCAGCCCACATTAAAAAGGGCAATTCGTAATATGGCAACTTATTTTAGGATGATTCAATGATATTTTTCCAAGATGTTTGTGGTCTTTTTAAAGCTAAATAATCCTGTCAAACACCATGTAACTTGTAAGATATTCAATCGTTTTTTCTTTTTTTCAAGAAACAAGTTTTAAGAGGACTGGATTGCCTGGCTGTCACGCCAACAACCCACAATGCCAAAGAAAGAGAGACAGAAACAAAACTGCAAATTTACTGCATAAACTATATAATAACAATACGAATTGGAAAATTAAAACTTAGGGCTGACATTTAAAAAAAGAGAAGCAATTTCAAAATGATTACTGATTCTGCTTACCTCAGATCCTCAGGGTGTTCCAGTTGCCAAAACACTGCACAGCAATTGTTTGCAATACTCACAGACAAGATTTTCAGGAAAGTTAACACTGGAACAATTATTTTATCTTTTTCTACAGCCTTCACATTGCGAAGTAACCCTCCAGGAATGTGCATGTACGATATTTGATTGGCCAAAGCACCTTGCGTTGCAGCAGAAGTTAAACCTGATTAGAGCTGGGCAATATATTGATATTATATCGATATCGTGACATGAGACTAGATATCGTCTTAGATTTTGGATATCGTAATATGGCATATGTGTTGTCTTTTCCTGGTTTTACAGACTGCATTACAGTAAAGTGATGTCATTTTCTGAACTTACCAGACTGTTGTAACTGTTCTATTATTTGCCTTTACCCACTTAGTCATATCCATATTGCTGATGATTATTTATCAAAAATCTCATTGTGTAAATATTTTGTGAAAGCACCAATAGTCAACACTACAATATTGCTGCGGTTGATATCGAGGTATTTGGTCAAAAATATTGTGATATTTGATTTTCTCCATATCGCCCAGCCCTAAGCCTGATTTCAACTTTTTTGCTAGATAAGCCTGCGTTGTCACCTCCACTGGGTGCCAGACTGGCTCCATTCGAATGAATGAAAGGGCTGTGTTCACACAGGGCTTAAGTCAGTCTGAAACACGTTCTTAGGAACAGCCAGCCTCAGATCCTAGGCGAGCAGCAATAATTAAAACATAAAGTCTGAAAAACAACTCCTAACTGACTAGTAACCAGTGAGGTGTGGCCAGAACAGAGCTGATGTGATCTTGTCGTGTTGAATTGATGAAAGCTGAGCAGCTTGTACCAAACGCAAGTTAATTTAAACATAGATATAAAATCGTGTTGATTTGAGTCAGTTCAATGCGCGACTATGTAAGGTCTGCTGAATTGCAAGATAACGTTAAGTGCAAATACATTGGCCAACAGCAGCACGAGTAGAGTCAAGAGTCATGAAGTCTTTATCAATGTATGTATTGTTGGCTAACCTTAGCCACAATAAGCTACTGGTCATGTAAAGCCCAGCAGAACAAATGAAGTGTGAACTGGTTCTCATATTCAGCTGTTTTCTCAGAAAACAGAAGAGACGGACATATTCACTATATTCAGCTCAGTTTACAGCAGCATGAGATTTGGCTACTGACAGCACTGAGCTACAGCTGTGATCACACGTCTGCTTCTGTTTGACTCTTGACTCCTGAACACGGGGTGTGATCTTAGCACACACACACACGCACACACACACGCACAAGAAGTGAGGAACAATAATCAATCCTATGAGTCATCCAGAGCGGTGGGATCAAAGCAGCATTGTCAGTATTTCCGACGTGCGAAGGCAGAATAGCATCAGGGTGACCAAGGCGAGCCTCACCCACTCTCTGATTCAGATAATCGCATCTAACATTTGGACATCTCCAGTTTACCCTGAAGAAAAGTGACTGAAGTTGAAAAAAAGAAAAGCTGCCCGTATACTAATTCAGCAGTTCCACGACATGATTATAGCATGTGTCTTGGATATATTTATATTCAGGTATATCTTGTAGGGGTGACCCGAAAAATCGACATGAAAAATTTGCCAAATCTTCTCTGCCAGTGCCAAACAGCTTATTCTGCCATTGACTCGTTTGGTGTTTGGTGGATTGGATGATTGAAGTTTGAAGAAACAAGACAACTGGCAATTTAACAATTTATTCATTCCACAAACAGGAGTCTCAGTAGCGTGTGGAAGAACCATACACAGCCACAACAGCCTGGCACCTCCTCATCACGCTGGTCACCAGCCTGGTCAAACACTGCTGTGGGAAGGCATCCCATTCTTCAACCAGCATTTGTCGCAAGGCAGCCAACGTGGTTGTGTTGGTCACTCTGGCACGAACAGCACGCCCAAGCTGATTCCACAAGTGTTCAATAGGGTTGAGGTCAGGACTGCTGGCAGGCCATTCCATCCTCTCCACTCCCACATTCTGGAGGTAGTCTCTGATAAACCCTGCCCTGTGGGCGCAAGCGTTGTCTACTTGGAGGATAGAGTTCGGTCCCAGACTGTGGAGATATGGGCTTGCCACTGGTTGCAGAATCTCATCTCTAAATCAGGCACGTGATTGGCAGCACCTGGGGGTACCAGGGGCTCAAAACAAGTGTCAATAGCAACAGCAAAATAACCTGTTTGGCAATGGCAGAGAAGATTTGGCAAATTTTTCATGGGCACAACCCACATACTCAGCACTGCTGCTCATCCCACAAATGCATGTTCCTTAGAAATGGGGCACCATTTGAAAGAGAACTAAACCAAGGGGGTAAGCTTCTCCTCACAACGCGTAGCTCCTATGGCGCCATTTTGATGCTAACAAGCACTCACCCCCCGTTAGCATCACATTGACTGCCATTCATTTTGATGTCACTTTGACAGCGAATAACTTTACATCTGAAGCATGTAAAGACTCTATTTGTCCATTGTTTATTTCTAAAGAAACATGACAATGTATAAAAGGCTCCATTACCTTGTACCTCACGTTATGGCTCCGTAGTAGATGTTTTTGTAAAAATAGGCTAACGATTATGTCATAACCACGCGACTTACTGTCGCATAGTAGAGGAATTACCGTATAGTACAGGAGAAGCTCTCAGGCAGTTTGGACTTACATTAGCTGTTTAAGTTTAATTACTAATGTTAACTAGCATTTTAGTTAGCAATAATTAGCCTGTGCCTATGTTATCTCCTTACATATACCTACGCTCTCCGTCTCTGCAAGATTGGGAATGACTGAGATTTCTCTTGGCACAGCTACCAGAAGACTTACAACTTTCAGACAGGTTGCTCACGTCACATTCACGTCGTCTCTCTCAGTTGGAGGCTGCGCAGTAACGCTCGGCGCTCACCGGAAAAGTGCTTCTAATATCCTTCACTGGTCTCCGTCCAGAGCAACGGGATCTGTTGGTCCATTCTATATACAGTCTATGAACTAAACAGGCTTTCCAACGGTATAAGATTTATTGCCAAAAAGCATTGTATTGACTCAGTTACCACAGCTCCGTTTTAAAGCTAGACTTGAGATATTGATATCATATGAAACTACACGATCTAGGGAATCCATGCCATGCTAAATAACGCTCCAAAGTTCTCCAAAGTGAAATTTTGGCGAGAGAAAAACTGGCATGGCCATTTTTACAGATGTATGGCTTTAGGTATACCATCTCTGCACCACAGCCTCTGCACTAAAGAAAGCAAAAAAATAATTGTTGACTGCTGTAGTGTGTTCATGTTAAATAAAAAGTACATTCACGTAACCGCTTTGGGATCAATTCTTAATGTAAGTATAATGTACCAGGTTAGAGGGTTCATTTTACACTTTACAGCAATAGTTCACTGAGAATCTCTTTCATATCCACGAAAAATGGGTATAGTAACTGAAATATCCCTAATAGAATTGATATTGAATTGAATCAAATTGAGTCGCCAATCAAATCGTATCGGGACATTGTGAATCGGCGTCGAATCGATTCAGAAAATCAGTGGCGATACCCATAGCATACATTACCCACAGTGCAACTGCTTTTGGGTTATGTAGCCACGAGCCACTAGCATGCAGCAGAGATAAAGAGCTACAGAGGAATGGGAAGCTCACTACTTTATAACTCCACTCAATTTATCAGTCACACTGCTCTCTATTAAGCAGCATTTTCACCTCTAGCCAGTGGTTCCCATCCTAGCAGTCAGGCCCCCAGGGAGTCGCAAAATAAATCTAAGGCGTCACAAAATATGAGAAGGAATATCTATATATAAAGAATCACATTTAATGTATCAGATTTCTATTTCTTTCTTTCTTCACTTCTTCAGTTCTCAGGCCAAGAAAGTTTGGGAACCATTGCTCTAACCAATGATTGTTCAGTATAATATACTATATATACATATAATATAATGATTGTGACTCAGCTCAGCGGCCGCTGTGGGAGAAAAGCAGCAGAAAATCCAGACCTGACCCTGTGTTTGTTCTTTGATAAGTAAAGAAAATGCCTGGATTACCAGCATGTAAAGTGAGCATGTGGAGGTTGGCATATTGGTAAAACTGACGTCTGTTGAGCCAAATCTTAAGATGAAGTAGCCTTTATTCAAAACTAGAAGCAGAAATATCTCAAACCTACCAGAAGCATGCACATGCATACATTTCCCTGCTTTTGTTCTTAAAAAATGATTAACATGATATGGAACTCACCACTCTCTTTTCCCTGAAGTCGATGCCGACTGTGGTGATGAACTTGGGGTTGAACTTGTTGTCTGTGTATCGGTACAAGAAGGTGGTCTTCCCCACGCCAGAGTCCCCCAGGGCAAGGAGCTTTATAAGGTAGTCATAATCCCCATCAGTCATAGTGATGCCCGCAAAAAAACTGTGGAAACAGACAGAGAGGCATGTTAACATACAGTTAAAGTTATCACTAACACTAGCATTCTGGCTGTTAAAAAAAAGAAGAAAAGAAACAAACACTGACCAAGTTTGAGAAGTTAAAACTAGCCAATGAGAAAGCATACACAGTAATAGGAAGGAGATGGTGTGTGCTGTTATTTCAGACTGTTGAATTATGGAAGTGCGGTCAGAGGGTCCCACTGACCAGAACATGACTTTCTGGGAAAATGGTAACTCTGTGTGTGTGTGTGTGTGTGTGTGTGTGTGTGTGTACATTATTGAAGAAAGTTTAAGGACTACTGATCTAGTGAGTTGTAGTCTGGGGTCAGTTCGCCCCATGGCTAAATGTGGTATATTTAGAGAGAGGATCACAAGACTCTACAGTAATTTACTCAGCTGAGAGGAAGCACATATAACACTCTGCTTTATTACAGTGAGGCCAGTGATTAACCAGGAGCTCTGATCTCCTCACAATAATCTCACTGTACGTCAGACAGTACAGTGAGAATCAGAGTGACACTATTCACCAACCTCACTGAAGCAAAGATAGTACTGCAGTATATTTAAGCAGCACTCATTCCCTACGTTTGTACAAATAGCAGCTATTTCCAGACATCTAGAATAGAAAGACCAGCAGTGCACACGAGTGCAGACAGATGTTACAACTTTACTACCTGAGCTACGTACAGCCAGCCCAAATTGAGAGCTGAAGTAAGTAAGTAACACTTAATATGCAGTTACAAAGTGCTTTACACACACATGCACAATTACATGTGAAGAAATAAATAAGAATAAACATGAATTACAAAATAAAAATTCAATTTAAAATACAGCATAAAGGGGGTGTAGCACTTTACACGAAGGCTAATGTATAAAATGGGTTTTTAAAAGACTCTAAAAACAGTCCAGAGATTCGGCATACCTGACAGACTGAGGGAGAAGATTCCAAAGGGTTGGAGCTAAAATGGCAAAGGCACGATCACCTTTGGTTTTGTAGTTGGAGCAAAAGTTAAACCGGCCGTTAACAAACACCATTTCCCACGATCACGGGTTAAACCTCACCAGCTTGGCAGAAGAGATGAGTCCATGGACAAGTTGAGTGGCTGGGGCTATAGATCAAGAGCGAGAGGACCGAATGGTGCGTTTACATTTTGTTGCTATAAGGTTGGAAAGATGACATTAAAGTCCCAGCGAAACGGAAGTTGGAGCGTTTTAAGCATCTGTACTCCGACCTATTTCATAGTGAAATGGAATATTTAAGCGGTAAATCCAATCCTTCGCATTTGATTGGACCGCTAAAAAGTGGGCAGACTTATAGTTTAGCCCAGTACGGACTGGAGCTACCATAGGGAGCGAGCTACTGAGGACTGTTTGGCAATGGCTGCACATATACTTCCCTAACCTGCTGTTGCTGTTCGATCAGAAGAAGGATGAAAGATAAAAGGGAAACGTTGCAGATTTTCGAAAGGCTCTGTCACTGCAGCACATACAAGAACCATTTATTTTCAAGTATTAAGGCTGTATGTTAAAATTGTAACTGAAATAGGTAAATAATGTAATGCAGTAGATTCAATTTCTGGCACCAACTGCCAAAAGGCTCATCGTCTCTACCTACTTCTTCTATCCACGCCCAGCGGCACTTATTTCTGAGTCCTTTACGGGAGGAATCACACTGTGTGCCACACGCCGGAGATCCGGCACAGTACCGGAATACTTTAAGCCCTGTATGTGAACGTTTGTCTTTTTGTTATTTTCTACCTCTACGTGAACATAAAACAGATTTTTCAAATCGACAACTAGCCACACAATGACAACTCTGATAACAAAAGCAAACATGATTTTCTCTGTGAACTGAGAAACCAGTAGCCTCCTGTGTGAGAAAATCACACATCAAAAACGGCAAGGTTTGCCTTAGAAATGGTCTAGAGTAATGATAAAAAAAAAAAAAAAACTGCCTTTTTATTAAGCTCTAGAAAAGAGTCCTTATAACTCAGGTTTCCTTTATTTGTCGAGACACTTCAACACCACATGACAGTAAACTGGTAAATGTTATTTTTTCTTTCTTCCCTTGCTATCACACATTTAACATCCATCAGTCGTGGCGTCGGTGAAGCCCTCTGAAGGTGTGAGGCTGGGCGTAAGACAAGGGGGAGGGGTCATTGGTGGGAAAGCAGGAATGTTTGTAGCGTGATCAGTCGGTCAGTCATAACTCCCTGAGGGCGAACCAGTTAACAGCAGCTCGGTCAGCTGACGGCAGAGAACAGTCACCATGACAACGAACAACAAAACAGAAGAAAATAGAAGGAAGTATGTATTAGGATGTATTTAAAAATGTTCATTTTCTTGAGTAGTGGTGCCCCCCACCACAGAATAAGATTTGATTCTGAATGAATTCATTAGATTGTTATGCATTCATCATTTTTCAGTCATCTGTTCTGCAAAGTTTTTATTTTATCCAGAATTATTTATCATGCACTTTTATTAATTTACTTATATCCACCTTAATTATGCTTGTGTTTTTATTTGATTGTAATCAATCATCAATCAAATAAGCTTCTCTGACTGCAGCACTTTGGTCAACATGTCTTATTTTTGAAATGTACTCTTTAAATAAAATTATTTGACTAATATGTTCAGAATTTATTTTTCTTCTTTTTGGCTAACTAACATTAGTGAGCAACATACACACCAGCATACACAGACACGTCTACACTAATCGACTTTATATGGATATAATGGTATTCCTTTGAGAGGCCAACAGAGTATTGGCTGACATATATACTGACTTAAAGAGATATTTTGCTGATTTAAATCCAGCTCTGTGTCATGGCAGTGTTAGCATTGTGTTTAGATGAACAATGTTTTGTTTGTTTTCCCACACAAAGATGACATAGAGCTGGATTAAAATCGGCAAAGTATCCCTTTAATATACACAGTTGCCAGTTTACTACAGCCAGCTAAAACTAATGCAGTCTAATACAGCAGCCCAGCAATAAATCCTACTGCTTATAATGTTCAGTTTTTGTTCTGAAGTTGTTGATTCAACTTGAGTCATTTTGGACGCTGTAGTTTGTGCTGTGGGACTGTATTGCCTTAAAAGAGAAGTGTTTCTAATATTTAGCCTACCCTCATTCATATCCATAACTGGTTAAGCTGTATTAGGCTGTTAAAATAGACTGCATTATTTTTCAACTAGGCATACCTTATAAAGTGGCAACTGAGTGCATACCTAATAATAGAAAAATAATGGTTCACAGCTTTGCTACAATCAGGTTGTGGAGAAAAGCTTTTCTCTGGTGTCTGCTAAACCTTCTATCTTCCTTTGACACACTGAGTTTCTCTCTCCTCTCTCTTTCCATCTGTGTGCATCCATGTCCCAGAAATGCTTGTTACTAACCTAGCTCTGGGGAGCTTATTCCCCGGAGTCCTTGTGGGTTTTTTTCCGCCCAGCATGTTTCCTTGGATTAAGGTGGTACCAAAATCATGGTTGCAGCTGTCGCCGTGGTCCTGCTGCACGTCTGCTATGCCCTGTTACACCCTGCTACGCACTGCGGTGCCCTGCAGTGCCCTGCTACGTCCTGCTACGCCCTGCTACGTCCTGCTATGCTCTGCCGTGCCCTGCTATGTCCTGTAACGCCCTGCAGTGCCCTGCTATGCCATGAACTACTACAACTACTATTTCTAGTCAGAGTTCCATTATCTTTATTGTGACTATTATTGCCACTATTCATCACACCCCCAACCGGCACCTTCAGACACCGCCCACCAAGAGCCTGGGTCTGTTCGAGGCTTCTCCCTTAAAGGGAGTTTTCCTCGCCACTATCGCACTAACTGCTTGCTCTTGGGGGAATTACTGGAATTGTTGGGTCTTTGTATATTATAGAGTGTGGTCTAGACCTACTCTATCTGTAAAGTGTCTTGAGATAACTCTAAATAAAACTGAATTGAATAACAAGCAAGAACAAAAGCATAAACCACACAGAGACCTTCAAAATGTGGGAAAAAGGGGAAACAAACTGAAAAGAAGAAAAAAATAGAGTTAACCCCTTGCAGTTTCATGCCTAAACTGACCAGTGAAGTTGCAGATAACATCCATGTCTGCGCCAACTCAAATAATAATAATAATAATAAATGTAGTAAAGACTTTAAAAGAATTTAAGTGTATTATTTTGACAAAATACGGATGCTTCACATACATCTTCAACCCAGCGGCACAGAAGATCTGTACAATCACCACAGTTTAAAGATTATTGTCACCAATTCATAATCCAACCAAATGTCTCTCCTTCTGTTCCTGAGATATGGCTTTGAAATTATGTCACAGTAAAAATTTGAAGAAATTCCTGAGATATCGCGTTTAAGAATGGGATGGACGGACAACCCAAAAACCTAATGCTTCCATGCTGGCCACAGCTGTGGCCAGAGGCATTATTTATGTATGTATGTATGTATGCTGCACAGAGAAGAGATGACTTGAGAGTTTGTACACGGACACATCATCAGCATCACTATCAGAACGTCTATCTGCTCTTCCTCCTCTGTTATCCTTTACATTGTGAGGTAAAAGCAGATGGCACTGCTTTGAGTCGGACTCAAACAGCCTGCAGCTTCATAAACTAATAAAGTTGTATTGGGTTATCCATTAAAGGCCTGTTGTTTGTGTGTGTTTGTGTCTCTGGTTATATGGTATAAATACTCCTGTGTGTCCACTGTGCAAAGCAGATCTTTTTGTTCATTACTCTTTTGTATTAAATATTGGCAATTTTATATGCATAAAACATGACATGTTGCTACTGTATACTTCCACACTACCACTTAAATGCAGGACTTGCACTTGTAATTGAGTAATTGCACTAGTGGTATTGAAGCCTTTAAGAAAAGGACCAGCAGATTTCTTTCATTGAGAAATTAAACAGCATCTTCGTCAATATCTGCATCTTTTTGGTGTCACTGACTGACCTCGGAGCTTCAGAACACGGATTGAGAGCACAATAAATACATGACAGCAAGAAAATTACCTGAATTCTCTACAGAAAGTACAAGCAAACCAGATTAATGCCATGTGTTGGTACGCCATGACAACGCCGTGTGAAACTGCTGTGACATCATCTTCGACGCGACACTTGCTGACTCCTTTCCCTTTCATTGGCAACCGGACAGAGGATCGCCTGCACTTCGCATTGCATGGAACCTACACCGAGGTGGTACAAAAAAAAGTACCAGGTACCAGGTGCTATCCCCAGCCTTTGCTAATGGAAAACCAAAAAAGAGGGAGTCATGTTGAGCCGTCCCATGCAGTGAAAAAGCGGCATGAGAGTCTAAATCCTGCTAGTGCTCTAGTGTGTACTTGGGCATGCTAATATGCTCACAATGACAATGCTAACATGCTGATGTTTAGTGGGTATAATCAGGGTGCAATGTTTGAAAAAAAAACAAAGGGGGTGTTTTTTGATCAGGCACAACAAAACCAAACATGCGCAAATTAAATTCCCCTTCCAATACCATGGATATAGTGTCACTCAGCCGGCCATGCCAAAACACTTATTTATGAACTTCAGTATTTAATGGAAAATATCAAAATGAAATAGCACAACGTGGTGTCAACATAAAACACATCGCATTCAAGCCGGGGAGCGGAATTCACTTTGTGGCGAAAACAAAAGACTTTCACCCAGGAAACGCTCGTTTGATCCTCCTTTTTTAATGGTCTTTAGTGTTATGGTTTTGTACATTTTCTGTTTTTTGTATTGTACATTTTCTGTTTTTTGTACATTCTGTATATTTCTGTTCCCTGTTGTGTCGTTGTATCTTGTTGTGTCAAGTCTCTGTTTAGTTTATTTCATGTTTTCTGTCTGTTGTTCCTGTTTCCTGTTTTATTTTGATTTAGTCTGTTTTCTGTCTTGTCTTGTCTAGCTTTACTTTGTGTTTTCCCGCCTGTGTGATTGTCTGATGTGCTCCACCTGTTCCCCAGCCCTGGTGTCACCTGTCTTGCGTCTTCTCGTTACCTAGTTTATTTAGCCCCTGTGTTTCCTTTGTCTGGTGTCAGATCGTTTTGTATTCCGTTGTGTCCTGTCCCAGTAAGTTTGCTCCTTTTGTTTCCTGCCCGTGTTGCCGTCAGCCTGTGTTTTTCCTGTTGCTTTTGTATTTTTCTCTGAGTTCTTCGTATGGTTTTTCCAGCCTCTGAGCTGCCTTTTTTTGTTATCAATAAATCCCTGAACTCAAGCCATCTCCTGCCTGCCTGCCTCTCTCTCTGCGTTTGGGTCCACTATTCCTCACTCTTCACTACACTTTAGTAAGAGTCATCTGTAACTTCAGGGATATAATAGATGCTCCACATGGCCTGATAATCATCAGCACATCCATCTTGTGTTGTGGTGTTGCTTTTACAATCAACAGGTTAAATCCCACACTGAAGTGCTGCATGAATCAGTTCCAACACCAGAGGAGTGTACAGCCCCACAGAGAAGCATGAATCCACCTGACAGACCTGAGTGCAATTTCCAGTGCTGTGCTGCTCCAAACACACTTAGATTTATTGCACACTGTGCAATCAATCTGAATAGCTGAGCAAGAAGAAGAAATGTGCAATTTGTTTGAAGTCCTATAGCACATTTGAGGCAATTGTGTATAAATATGACTCCATTATGAGACAGGGAATTCAAACGTACTGACCTTAGTTAAACGGCTTCTACTGCTTAGATAATGTCAAAGACTGGATTAACTCTTAATTGTTTTATTTCATTTTGACAGAGGTCCTGACCAATGATCCTAAACACTTCAAAACAAAGACAGCTTCGACTCATTGGCCACCACTGTTATTGTTGACTCAGGGTTGAGTCTGGAGAAACATGTTAGTATAGTAAAATCTGACTGCATGTTCTAGTGCATACACTCTGTATAACTACCCTAGTCATGAAGGAGTCCACACTTCATACTGATGTCCATATTCACCTTTTTTCCTTATAGAAGTATGATGGAACACCGTGAAAATGTGTTCGCCTGGTAGACCAGCAGTAGAATAAAACAAAACAGGAGCTTAACAGTTCGCTATTCACGGTCGCCATTTCCCTCCTCCGTTTACGCTTCTCACCAAAACATCCGGTCCTGTATCTTGTAGCTAACTTACTTAAAAGTCGTTCGCACTGAATATACCAAAAGACAAAATACAACTCAGTTTAACTCATAAAGAACCTGAAATTCAGTGAACAATTTTTTATAATAATGTATAAAACTGAAACCACCTAGCAATCGTACAGATCGCTTATATTCATTTTCGGTGTTGTCACGGCAACAAATATACACTTTCCAGCGTCAGCTACACTCTGCTCAACACTGATGAGCGTAGAGGGTGTTGTGTGTTTCGGGTTCATTAGATCTTTATACATAATGCACTCTTGATCCTTTTAATTAAATCAATAAATAATTCATATCATTCAAATATGTTTTTTTTATCCAAATCCAAGTCAGATTTCCAAATTAAATGTATTCTCTCTAAGTACAGATGGTTCTGGGCAAACTGTGTCTCCGTTGTAGAGTTTATAGACCCAAAACAATATGTTAGTTTTCAGAGAGGCAAAGAGAGGAAAACACATTTCGAAGGATTTTAAAGAGAGTCCACCAACGAGATATCAAATAAAGGTTTCAACGTAATCAGTCAAATGTCTCTATGTTTGAAGTTTGTAGATGTAACAGCACTGGTTTATACAGAGAAACATCCCAGGAAAAGCTACCAATACATATTTTAAGGATTTTCATCCTACCACTAAAACAGCAGGGGTATGATGACAGCTTGGCCTTTTCTGTGTTAATTATTGATCGACACCGACAGGATTAATCGGTCTCTTCTCACTGAAAATGCTCACTGCGGTTTGAAGTAGCTCACAAAAGAGGAGTCACAAATCACGAAGATTAGATTGTTGTAAATTGAGCATCATGTCTTTCAATGCAAATATTGAGGTGAAAAACAAAGGATGATTTGAAGGATTATAGGAAAAAGAAATGATGACAGAGAGGTGGTTTGACTTTAGACGGTGGGCGGAGACATTTAAATGGTACAACCTGGCTTTGATTCTCATGACCAAAACTTCTCTACAGGTGGAGGTGGAAGTTTTCATTTGAGAAAGTTTCTTCTTGCAACCAAATCCTAAACCTGTGTAACCTGGGACCCAGCTACATCAGTTACACTATTGAAACCTAGAAATGAGACCAACATCTAAACTTGCTGAAGAGGTTCAAGTATGGCATCTCTAATCATTGTTAAATGATCCGTTCTTGAGTGAAAAATATAATCTAGGCATTGCTTATGTTAAAAACAATAATGGCAGGGTATCTTTCTATAAAACCCCTTTGTCTTTAAAGTTACAATCCTACAGATTTCAGACTTTTTTATAATCCAGGTCCCAGAATTCTGCTAGAATTACGTTAAGGCGATTTGAATCACGCACTGGTATGGCGGACTACGCCACTAACACTGAAATATACTATATGTAAGGGATAATGTCCGACGTGGTGTCCATTAACAGGAATTAATGGACGATGGGGGGGCAGAACCTTCAGACTGGACTCCGGAGGGTCTATGGGTAAATGTTGCCTAAACTTATGCAGCTAAAAAAAGAACTTTGCCTGATTATAATAGTCTAAACTAGACAATTATGATACTATTCAGAAACTATCTGAACAGAGAATGAGGTATGATCCTCTCAAACTGTTAAAAGACATTTGTTTTTCAAAATTCCATTATATATTAAAGGTCAGCAGACATTTGCCAGAGACCTTTATGTCTGACCTCTGAATCCACTTAAACAGGTCAGACAACTGATTTGTTTTCCGATCTGTTCTGTGGACTCTGCTGAGGGCCTTTGCTTTGTTTTCCAATCTATTCTCCAGAGTCAACGATCAATAACCGCTAACGTGGATGAAGATTGACCCTTGATTATCCAATTTGTCCAGACGTTCTCCAGGTTCACCCCTTCAGATTGTCCGAAACCTTTTAGCATTTCAGACCCACTTAGCAAAAAAGTAAGGCACATTTGAGACGACAAAGCAGAAAGATCAATGAATGACTGAATCTAAACAGCAGCTGGGTGGCCTGCAATTACTACTACTATTACATATAGCTATTCTTATAGGGACATGAATAAGCAGTCCTCTACATGTGCAAACAGATAAGGTTTTATCCACAGAGGGTCTGCATTCTCTCTTGTATGTTACACTGGTGGGACCACAGAGCCATGAGTCCAGCGGCTTCTGGACTAAAAACCCGATCCAACCCGTTCTCACCCCCAACTCGTCAAATACTGACGCTTGGTCTGTGGCTCTCAGCGTCAGATTCCGGCGCAAAAGGTGTCCTTTAGTGTCTGTATGGGACACCGGTCATAGCAGCTGCAGCTCGACCGCGGTGCTGTAAGATAAGAGCAACATAAGAGCGACAATGGTAGTGAGTAAAGACCAAAAATCCACGTAAGAAGATTGTGGTGGTGGATGGGTCAAACAACACAGGACTTTCACCCAGGAGGCCGGGGGTTGTTTTCCGTTCTTGTCGCTCATGCCACTTAAAACGTACATTTTTCAACCCCACCCATGATGTTTCCTTAACCAAGTGGTTTTACCCTGCCCTTTGGAAAATGACGCCAAGGATCCTGACCCAGAGCATCAAAAAGTGACGCCAAGGGTCCCGACCAAGTGCACTGAAAAATGATGCCAAAGGGGTACCCAGAGCGTCAAATATCGCAGCAGATGGGATTACACTGGAATTAGTTGAAAGCACCCTGCGTTTAAGGAGGAGAATTTTTGCGTCAGTATCTAGCACCAAAGGCACCTGACTAAGCGTCAGTTTTTGACAAGCTGAGAGTGAGACTGTGTTGCCAGATCAGAATGTGACACACTCAACTCAGGTGTAAGGTATCCATTTATTTATTTATCCATCTGTGAGTCCCACCAGGGCTTCCTGGATGCCTCCCTAATCCCACAGCAGGAGGTGAGCTAACATCTGTACAGACAGCGCACACAGCTGGATCTGAAAGGTCAGCGCGGATGTAGGAATACTGAGCGGCAGAAGAGGATGGAGTAGGAGATCAAGTAACAAGGGTTGGGCCTGTACTGCAGGTCTAGAGCAAGGCACTGACATTGGCAGGTTCCTAGTTCATATCTGTAGTTCCCATAGACTGTATATAAGAGTGGACCAACAGATCCCGTTGCTCTGGACGGAGACCAGTGAAGGCCGTTAAAAGCACTTTTCTGGTGAGCGCTGAGCGTTACTGCGCAGCCTCCAACTGAGAGAGACGACGTAAATGTGCCATGAGCAACGTGTCTGAAAGTTGTAAGTCTTCTGGTAGCTGTGCCAAGATAAATCTCAATCATTCCCAATCTTGCAGAGACGGAGAGCGTAGGTATATGTAAGGAGATAACATGGACACAGGCTAATTATTGATCACTAAAATGATAGTTAACATTTAATTACACTTAAACAGCTAATGTGAGACGAAACTGCCTGCGTGCTTCTCCTGTACTATACGGTAATTCCTCTACTATGCGACAGTAAGTCGCATGGTTATGACACAATCGTTAGCCTATTTTTACAAAAACGTCTGCTACGGAGCCATAACGTGAGGTACAAGGTAATGGAGCCTTTTATACATTGTTGTGTTTCTTTAGAAATAAACAATGGACAAATAGAGTCTTTAAACTCTTCAGATGTAAAGTTATTCTCTGTCAAAGTGACGTCAAAATGAATGGCAGTCAATGGGATGCTAACAGGGGGTGATCGCTTTGTAGCATTAAAATGGCACCATAGGAGGTTCGCGGTCCGAGGAGAAGCTTACCCCCTTGGTAGTTCCTTACGAGATTATGAAAACATGGCAGAACTCAGGTTTGTTATTTTAGGAGAGAGGAATAACCATGTATCAATGCACACAACAATCAGCCGTCAAGTGAGAAGAGAGTAGTGTTGGTTGTTAGTTCTAGTCGTAGACTTAAACGTATTGGACAAGTTGATATTTTGACCTGATAGTGGCGCTAGAAGAATAGTTAAAGGATCAACAAATTTATTACAATTCATCCTGAGGGGAACATGAACGTCTTTACCACATGCCATGGAAATCAATTCAATGGTTGTCAAGACATTTCCCTCAAAATCATAAATGTCAACCTCATGGTGACGGCAGAGGAAAAGTCAGTAGGAATCATCCTCTGGGGACCATGAATGTTTGTACACAGTTCGGGGCGATGCATCTAGCAGTTTGTGTTAAGATATTTCACAGTAACTTCGAAAACGTTGACTTGTTGGCAAAGCTAGAAGAAAAGCCACGAGTAGGATTCATCCTCTGGAAACAATGAATGTCTGCACACAATTTCACGACAACCTATCAAATAGTTGAGATATTTTAATTTGGACAAAAGTGCTGGACTGAGCGACATCCTTAGAGCTGTGCCACTACATGGTGATGGCTAAAAATAGCAAAAATCAAACAAAGTATTTCCATCAAAATTTACTAAGCGCATTCATACTCAGGGGATAAACCTTTTTGATTTTGGACATCCTTAAAGCTTGAATCTACAGCCACCCTCTGGACAAAATGTCCACTCTGCGCCTTTAAAAAGGTCCCATGGCATGAAAATTTCACTTTATGAGGTCTTTTTACATTAATGTGAGTTCCCCCAGCCTGCCTATTGTCCCCCAGTGGCTAGAAATGGCGATAGATGTAGGAGGAAGGTTATCTCCAATTTCTCTGCTTTGCCCGCCCAGAGAATTTGGCCCGCCCATGAGAAAGAGAGACATCATGGCTTGAAAATAAGCGAAGCATGGCAGTTGGTCAAGGCCACACCCCCACCCTCCACTTTGCCCCCCCCTCTCTCCTCCTCAATAGCATTTAAAGCTACATACACAGAAATGGCACATCCTAAGGAAAGCTCATTGTGGGACAGGCTCTAGTGGCTGTAATTCTGCACCAAGGCTGAATTTCGGGAAAGAGACTTCAGATGCAGTATTAGGGGACCACTGTAAAAGCATCCACAAAGCAGCATGTCATAGGAGCTTTAATATCTTGAAATGATCCAGGTGATGACATCCTACCAGAAATGGAAACAAACCATCATTATTTTTGAAACGTGTTATTTTTAAATCACATGCGGATCTAAAGCGATCAAAAGGT